>NW_017165837.1:780600-835254 GCF_001652005.2 Ceratina calcarata | reverse complement strand
TAGGAATCTATAATAAGAAATTCAACATGCTAGCATTGTTTAAGTGTATAGCCTATACATCCTTAATAAGCCTTGCTCGTTCGATGCACGAAACTATGAAACGCGAGAATCCTGTTCGTGTTGACATCGCCGAATGTGGCAATTCTTTGGACAAATGATCGATTCTCCTCGTAGTTTAAAATGAAACGCCTGTATAGGAATAAATTTGTTCTAATTTGAGCTCATAAAGGATGTTTTAACATACTGAACGCGTCTTTCTTTCTGTACACCAGGTTGACAGGTGGTCAAAGAGATTTTAATGAGAATACTTGTTTCTGAATAGGCTCGTCTTTTACCGTTAAATATGACTGCTTAACGAAGAAATGGAATTCTACCAGAAATTCTTAAGAATTCTTTATCTGATTAAGGAAACGTCTCAACGTGATCACCGTGTCAGAGCTACAAAAAGTTTATTACGTCTGTGTCTTCATATTAATTTCTTTCGTTTCTTCGATTATGCTGATTTTAATAAACATTTTCAAGGAGTAGCAATAATAATCGTGTTTTGCTTGTTCTCCCATTCCTGTCTACGTGTTCGCGCATACATCACTTTTCGAGTGTTAATTGCTCATACAACGCGGCTGTGTCTACTTTGGACCGACACGTGCATTTCCGCTTGGCCAATGCGCGTGAACTTTGCTTTCAGCGGAGCGAAAAAGGAAGTCTGCGAAAAGAATCCATTCGCTTTATACGGCTACCCCAGGAAATGATTAGACGCGAATTGCGTGCGCGGCCTTCGATCAGGTATTTCGGTTTGGCAATGCCGTTTGATGAGCGAAGTTTGTGATAACGATTTACCGCTTTTATGATTAAATTAACGTATAATCTGTACCTCAGATTCCATCATTTATAACAATAATTTTGTACTTATATAGAGAGAATTTACAATGTACGTGTTTTGCATAAAAAATTGTTGCAAAGAGTCGATGATAAATGAATCCATTTATAAAATTAATATATTTCTATACAGAACTCTTGCTAAATCACCTCCAAGTCTTACTGCGAAAAGACTTATTTATGACGTGACATTGAAAAATGTGAAGGAACGAAAGTTGTTCCCTTGATATGCAAATTTATTGCTAATCCTTGGCCAAAAATGGTTGGACTAAAAATCTGAATTTGTATTAGAGACACATACGTGAAATAAAGAAATCCATGAGCGTATCATAAATTATGTAAAGAGTAATCAACCAATAATTATCGTTCATTAATTAATATTGGATTATTGTTCAGCCAATTAATTTTTATGTTATTCTTTTTGCTGCTGCTTGGTTCGCAATGAATTTGATATTCAGAAGCACGCTAGAAATATTAAACGAAATACTTCAGTAATTAGAAATTACAGCAACTTGAACGATGTATCTGATGAAGATTCTGAAATTTCATTAGAATAAATTCTAGCTGTGGTTGCTTTCTTCATTCACACATCAATCATATTTACCAGTAACGTGTATACATATATGTATACCGTATAAAAAGCTATTATTTAACGTCGATGACGTCTTTTGGCTTGAAATTAATTCCTGACGCAAGCATAAGAAGTCAGTGAAAAACTCACTAATTGGTAACAGACGTATTAGATAATAACCGAGTTATTTTTTAAGGAAATCAATAATTGATGATTGCTGTCCTGACAATTTATCTGTAATCGCGACGAAAGATACAAATTAAAGTACAACCATCGATTGTAGAATATTTTAGCTATGAATATTATAAAAGAAACAGAAAGGATCTACAGGCGTTCCATTATTTTTATTGGTAGATAGAAGAGAGATCGGTTACGAAAGGATATAATGGGCATCGACCAAGGAAAGTATACTCTGATTCACATTGGCTTCTTCGGCTGGATTACGTAATCGGTGTATACTTTCCTCGAAACGATTAACAGTGCACAAAGAACGTAAGATTAGGCACTTTCCATTTCACTAGTCGTCCCCGATTCGACGGGCAACGTAATAATTACCTATACACTCGCGTCAACCGTTTATGGGAGGATCACTAAAACTGTTGGATTATTGAAATTGTTGGAACTCGAGTTTAAACTGCTTCCTCGCTGTGCACGTACAACAGCCAGACTTCACGTTAGGTACATGCTTTCCTTTGAAGGCGAGCATTAACCCTTCCCATTCCCAGAATATCTCTGACGCCTCAGGCATTCCAACGATGTGCCAATGGTACCTGCTGTCACATTCGTTTTCATGAATATTTTATTCTACACATTAATTACTAATTTCAAAATAACATATCGAATAGATGTAATATATACAGTACGTAATGAATTATCCTCGTACGAAATTTAACAGTCAAATGAGCAATTAACATTTGCAGTGTTCACGACTCATACGTTCTTTTAATCTCTGTGTAATTTAAGGGGTAAAGGGAGGCAAGTGGGATTCAGCGTCAGAAGAAGAAGCCTTGCGGAACAATGGCACTGACACGTTTCGCAAAGAACGGCAAGGTCGTCGGGTATACTACGCGGTAAACCAGTTTTCACTTTCGCGGCCTACGACGAATACATATCAACGGCTGATTTTTGCTGAGTAAGTTCCGCCGTCGCGATTAGCGCATCAATTGATTACATCCACGTATGACAAGGAATTCAGAGCGCTCAACCGAATGCTTGCGGATAATCTGAGAATAAACTGACGCTGCGAGATTTGTATAAACATAATTAATGTATTTCAACTCGTACGACGATAAGACCGATAATTCTTAGCATTTATTTAAAATACGAAATGTAACCGTGATGTTACAAAATGGTAGGAATTTTATATAGCGCTTACGAAAAAATATCTTGTGTAACATTTTTTACTGTGACGTCGTTAGAATAATCTTAAAACGTTATTATGTAACGTCTTGCGCATGAGATCGATGGACCGCCCTGGGGAGACAAACTTGAGAAGAGGCCTTCTTCGAAAGAACAATTTTTTCGATGATTCGAAGCGAAGACGATGCCCCGACGATTCGCGATGCATTATTCAGCAATTCTCAATCACTGTCAAATCGAATGTCACCCGTACGCGTTTACGCGTTTGTAACGCGTCGTATCGACGACGTCCCGCAATTTTTTTACGTCGACACAGACCAATCCCGTGGTCGAATACGTTACCCAAGGAGCTCTTGATCGTTTCAGTTATTTTCAGCTGGATTTCTTACCATCTTTTGTTTTTTACACCAATCTATTGAAATCGTCAAAAATCATGCGACGCGTATAAATGAAACAAATCACGTTTTTAAACGTCGGAATCGCATTAGAGGCAGAGAAGAATATCTCAACTTCAATATTTGCTGTTGACGTGTACACGTATTCGGTTCTGTAATGACTAAAATCTCGCGACCGTTCGTCGCGATTGACTATTGACAAGGAACAAATACGCGGAAATTGCACGGTACTCTGTACTATTTGCATTCTGACGTGTTACATCGGGGAAAGATACGTGTCATGAAAATATATTGAAGCGTTCGGAAAACAAATTTTTACAAGGCTGCGCGGTTCACTCGTTGCTACTCCTCCGATCGAATCTTTGAATTTCATCGAAAATCACTTTACGAGGGGGGCGGGGGATAAATGAATGAGGCGTTCTTTTATTAATAGGAAATAATGTTTATTATACAGTGTACATATTTATTAACTTCATTTATTTTATTTCTGTTATAAATTTTATATTAATAATTGTATTATGGTTTGCCGAGCGACGAATGCCTTGATCAGTGTGCGCTTAATCTATAACAATCTCCGTAAAAAGTATAGAAACTTCTGCTTTTTTATTTTGTTTGTTTATTTTCGATTCGTTCCCTCTCTCATCGATATTCCATCGACCCACGAAGTTAATCGCCCCCCCCGCGAAACATCGATCACCGTGAGTTTTTACCACCAAAGAGTATCGCCAAAATATGTTGCGCTGAAAACGGCATAATCGTTCGGCATATACAAATAATAGTCGAAGTTAAAGTAATTGGTTGGCGGATTATTCATTTCCTTTTTTTTTTTTTTCCCTATATTCATTTATGCCGGCCGCGCCATTTCGTGGTAAAGAATGGCGCACCGCCGCCTTCGCGCCACATTCGCATGGTCGCGATTTACATATTCTTCAAAATTTTCATCCCTCGAAATACTTCACCCTAGGATTAGTATTTGTTATCAATTATTTTTATAATATGCGTAATAATATAAATAATGTTGTTAATATAGCTATACTGATTACCGTTTCTTTAATGATAAACTATCTGAATGATACATTTTCTCTGCTAATGGCCATGTCCGTTTAGCTAATTATGTAGTTTGTATGTGAGCTTTGAATGGGATAAGGTACGTCGTACACAAAACTTTTCGGCTCGGCGTAGTTGTGTTTTTTTTTTTTTTCTTCTCTTTCTCCGTGAACGTAATTGAAAAGAGTGAACGAAGGTAACGAACCAAGAACGAAACGAGAAATGAACGATGTTCGACAAATACAGGAACACGTTTGTGGCGTGAAAACGCGAACGTCGAGGAACCTTCCTTCGTTCGGCGATACGTGAGACTATGGTTCACAGTGATTTGTTGTATTCCTGTGTACTTCGTCTTGAAATTATTCACGCAGTCCCTTCCGTTCGAAAGGAATAGACAAAGATCTGGCGTAACGTAAAGGTGTGTTCAAGTTTTGCATGCCAAGGGTCGAAAGAAAAAAAGGAACTCTTATTAACGACACGCAAAACCGTTCTCCACGATCATCGACGAAGTCTAGGTTCCCTCGAGGTGCGCTAAAAAATTCTCACTCGCATCCTCTCTCTCCCTTTCGCCCGGTGTCCCGTTCTCTCCCACCCATTCTCTCCACTACTTCTCGCACACGTCACCGTGTTCTAGTCTTGATATATAAATGTACGACGTTAATACAATATGTCACCGAAATTCTGTGTCAGTGTGTGTAATTTCATTAATTTTTGTTTGTTTGTTCTCGCTTCTGCTTGAATGTATGTATCTAGCTTCCTAACATAAGTGTTAAGTATAATTAGTTTTTATTTTTATATAATGTATTAGTTTTTTTCTTGTTTATAATAATAATAATAATAATAATAATAATAATAATAATAATAATAATCGTCATCATCCCGCAATAATCATAATCGATAACCATAATAATAGCAATAATAATCGTTAACCATCATCGCTGTCGTGATCATAATCGCGATGATGCCTGTTAATTCGATATACATTATATATTTATATATTGCACGTTTCTTATGAAAATAATAATCCAACCTGGCATATATTCCGTTCACGCTGTCCTCCCAGTTCCTCACCTCATATTAACGGTTCATTCCTCGTTTTTCATTTATCGGCGACTCTTCTCTTGTTTCCCATCGCGCGCAGCTACGCGTTCTCGCCCTCTACGCGTTTCCATTTCGTCTCCCTCTTCCGCGTTATCATAGACTTTTACAATAACAATTCTAGCGCCGATAGAAACGGCCGAGCTGCAACGAGTTTCTTTCAAGACTGGACGCGAAAACGATCAACCAATCGCATTATATTACATTATTTTACACCGACATTTACGTCCTGCCGTGAAATAATTAACATTCGTAACACCCACGGCCCCACGCCGTCCTTGACGGAAGTTTAAAAATTTTACCCAAGACTCGCCACGGCCACGAAGACAAGTTTCACAGCTGCACCGTGTATTTACTATTTACATAACGACGGTACTTTTTGAATTTCATTTAATCATCTCGTTCACGAACGTGTCCGCTCGCTCTACTTTCCCCCCTCGATTGTTTCAACGTCGACTCTGCAATGTTCAATTTACCGATGAAAGAACACATCTCGTCATTGTTCGTTGTCTTCGAAGCCTCAGCAATCCGTGTTCAACCTTCTCGTTTAACTATTTCTTTACTTCTAAGTACATATATTATAATATTAAGATATTTCTACAACCGCGTGTGTCTCCTACCATTGTTCCGCGCACGCCCTCGTAAAATTTATCGCGTTGATATGCTAAAACACTTCTCCTCTCCGCTTATTATACTAATGTACGGGCTGGGCCTAGTTACGTTACTTTCCCTTGGCCCCCACTAACTTATCACCGTTATCTCTTTTTTTTATCTTTTCTCGTCTGCACATACGTTCGCTTATGTACAACAATCAGCTGCATCGTCGTATGAATTTCCACGCTGTTTCCACGGACTCTCCTTTCAATATAATAATTTCTTTGGCTACGTGTAATTAGTAATGTCAATAATAGCGACAATATGTGATAAGAATCACGAATAGATTTAACGGTGTTAAGCAGCGAAGATACAAAGTACTAATAACAGAGATAATCGTCAACCAAGAATAATAATCATTAACCAAAGTGATGATGTTCAACCCTAGGCTGTCATACCTCTTCTTGCGGGTGAGACTCTCACCGTAGCCCAACGCAATCTTTTATGAACTGCACTTCAAGAATTCTAGTATAAACGATTATAAGAAATTAGTATGTTAATTAATTTCATTGAAAAGAATTTGTTTCAAAATTGCACTTTAATTAAAAAATATATTCTCTCAAGATATGTCACTTTAATAAAAACAATTAGTTTATAAATGAACTTTTTAAAAGAGTTATTTTTTTAGTGAAATGAATGCAATCTATGGTTTTTTTTCTATTTTTAAGTACAGTCGTGGGTCCGGGTGATGGTGACAGCCCAGGGTAAAGAATATTATTTCTAGTAATTGTATTATTTTATTTATACATATTAATTTATGTTTTATCATTAGTAAAGATTAATACTGTTGCACTTGTTATAATAATTTTCCCATCGGATTACAATAGTTTATTGAATCAATCGTTCTCCTTTCGGCTCCTCCCTAACTTACAATGTTCTAATCTCACCGCGAATATGAATTTCGATTAGTCTAAGAAGTTCATCCTCGCATGATCTCGAATCGTAAACAATCACAGTTATTCAAGTGATCAACTGAACAGAGAAATCTCGTTCGGACGTTTTCGTTCATTCTTGGTATGGAATTTTGATCGAACGCAATCGGTGATGCGTTTACATAAATAAAACCGAAGAATTGTACTAAAGCCAGTTACAATATATATATACTATCGTATTAGTTTTCGTATGTTCGTTTAATACAATGATAATTTCTAAGCGAGAAGGGTGGTCGAGGGCGAGATACGTCGTCGAGGGGAAAGAAGAGAAGGGCGTCACCGAGGAAACGTCCCACACATGCAGCGAACGTTTACCATTATTATTTTTTTTTGTTTTCTTTATTTCCGTGGACTATAATATAGTTAGTACTTAGTACTTCGCTATATAGGAAATTACGTGTGCATCGGCATATACGCACACCCTGTGCCATGTTGTAATTTGTGTTTTTATGTACAAATCCCTTGGGCCCGTGGCGGACGTCGACGAGTTTTCGGAATCGCGAAGCACCGGCGTTCCTGGACCGTTTAAGAATTCGCCGCCGCGTTATATCACGTGAGGCATAAAGGAAAAATGAAGAGGGGAATTTCGTATCCTACTTCCGGCGATCCCGAAGACCTCGAGGTCCGCGATTCGGCTGAGGAGAAAAACTTGCATTGTATATCGGTGTTTGATTATACTACGCAACGTTTTTTGGGCCCCGGATGCGAAAGAACGGCCAGGGCCGCCGATTACAAAATTTGTTTTTTTTTTTTTTTTTATTGTATGTCACTCCGAAATCAACAATAAAACTGATTTCACTTCACCGATTTCTGTATAATTTAATCCTTCTCTAAAGGCAAGAGGATACCTCATATTCCTTTTCTTCTCGCGTGTGTGTATGAACATGTGTGTATGTAAGTGTGTACAAATGTATATATATGTATGTATAATCGATTTATTTTATCGAGGTATAACGCGTGTACTCACGTACCCGTGTCTCTACATGTATTTATGTAAGTATATATATCTCGTTCACTGCCTACCTTTTGTCTTTTTCATTTTTCTCTTTAAGCGATGCGTGTGTGTGTAAGTACCTGCGTACTCGATTCGCATTCGCACCTCTTGCGCCAACGCTCAATTCGTTTCCTATATTTAATATGTAAAAATATACAGATTAAGTTAGTCGTAAATACAGTTAAAAAATTTTACATTTTTAGCTTTTAGTATGAGATGCAGTCAAGTCGCTTTCAGAGATGATCCAGCGGTCGGAAAAAGCGAACCTTAACCCGAGAACGCGAGTGAAACGTCATGCCTGATATCGTCGATCGGATATTTCGCTGGATACAACGAATTACATAATTACGATACTCCCCGCAGTCGTATACGCGTGTACGTGTCTCCTCTCGATTAGAAACCGCGGAGTTTCCTATTACATTTTCAAACAAGATCGGAAACCTATCGCCGAGCCTAGTCACATTACACGACTGCTTGAAATTCGATTATCATTGTTGTATCCGCTACCTCGGTTTGAAACAGAAACATCCAGCTTTTGTTTTAGTCGTGTTTTCCAGAGAAATTCTAAACTTCGATCTCGTGGCTAATATAAGCTATCGTAAGTTCTCCTCTACGCGTCACGATTTCTAACTAAAGTAGCCGCAGACACTGCCAATTGTATCTACGATCATCGAGATCTCTGCAAACGAGTTGTATAAGTCAGTCTCAAAATTAGTTTGCACACCTTCGTGGTACATAAAATTCCGTCATTTCATTTTTATTATATTTCCGTTTCGTTCAACGAACGACAGCTGCTCGATATACGCACCTATGATACGACGTTCCGTTAACCTGCCACGAGTTTCTCTCTTTTCTCTTCAACAAAGAAGCTAGTAAAATCTGTCTGTAATAATTAATACAAAGTTTGCTGCGCGCTCTAACCACGTTCAATTTCCTTGTTTTTCTTTTTGCATCCGTTAAAAAGCTATCAGGCAAACACGTAACGAAATTCCATACTTTTTTTTCTGGACGGTACGTTCTGGGCGTGACTATTCCTCTCCTTTACTTAGGCAGTTGCTAACTCTTAACTATTTTACACGTATCTCCGGCAACTGTCGCGTAGACTCGATAAAACACCCAGCATCTTTCGTTCAGCGTTTTATCTTCGAAGCAAGTGGAACCTTGATCGGATCTAATCAATTTTATCCTGCAGGTAGAGCTTTCAGATGTTCTCGATTTGCAAACAATCGTTACTTAAATCTCCCTCGCGGCGACCGTTTCGCGGCCGCCATGATATGCGAAACACTGTATTGAAATCCGAATTCCCGAACAGAAATGAGAATTTTCATCGACGTTGGAGAGTCGAAGCTGAAAAGGTTCGAGCGAGATTCTATCTCGAACGCGCTTCGTCCAGTGATTTGAACGCAATTCGTTGCTGCTTCGTGCGAAAGAACCACTTGTTAGCCAACTGTTGCATTCTGAGCAGGCGCCGAAGGGGCACATTATAATTTGCCAGAATCGAGCCACTCCTCCACCGACCTTCTTCGTCTATTAATTCCCAAATCAATGAAATTCTTACATCGTTACGAAGAAATAAATCAAAAATTTCGACGCGATCAACGTAAACGCTCGCTACTGTTTAATTCGTATGAGAAGAGAAGATTGAAACGAGGAAAGATCTTTTCTTTTTTTAATTAACCGGCTGTTGCATGTTTCCTGTAACAGTCGAGTCGTGCTCGAAGTGAAAATTAATTTGGAAGATTCATTGTTGGCACAATATTCCGTGTTCAAACCTGCTGCCTTCGAAGTACTGATTTAAATGACTACAGCGCAATTCCACTCGTCGAAAAAGAATCTAAGACTCCCGTATTCTCGTTTAACACGTTCCGTGCCACGATCCAGTTTTTATATTAATAAATCTCTGCACAAAAAAATGAAACGTACAAAAAATATCGCTTTAAAAACATCATTTCATTGTGCTAATGATTTCAATACCCTATTTATCCGTACGACTAGAATGCAAATGCAGGCGAATAAACATGCGAGAATATTCTAAGTAAAATTAATGAGCATGGCACGAAACAGGTTCAAGTTACTCGAAGCTCAGCTGACAAACTTCCCGATTCGCGATAATTATATTATGCCTCTATTTTACCGCGGGAACAAAAGTTGGACAATATACAAAATCTCATGAAGCCTGTCCGAACGTCTATGTAATGCTGTCGAAGATTGAGAGCCAGGATACGACCACAATAGGTGTTCAATGTGACATAAGTAAGAATGACGAGAGAAGCTTTTTGAAACAGGGGACTGTAATATAATATCCAGATCGTGTCGTAAAAATCGAGGCAAACGATCGAGCAACTTGGCGACTCGCTCGACGCGTTTCACTGTTGCCTTTAAATTTTGTTCCGTGCTCGTTTGAGATCCATCGTGAATTCAAGTTATGTCCTGGTTATCTACCCGCGCGTGGCCTTTTCAAGAAGTGTGCATTTCGGTTTACAGTTAATTTTAGATTCGACTTTCATTCATTATATATGTATATATAATATAATATATATATATATATATTTGTTTTTATTATATTATTTCGATCTTACGCGCTAGGAGTTAGAGTTAAGAACTTATCATTTGGCGATTAATTATTTAAAATATGTTTTGTCTGTTAATAACTTTTAGAGTTTCGCTCTTTCTTTCCCTTTCTCTCCCACTCTTTCTCACGTCCTGTCACTCGCCCCACCTCAACGTATTTTTCTTCTTCTCCCTTTCTTCATTTATTTTCGAGTTTTAATCGTAATATACGCGCGCGATATATATATATAATATCTCATATCTTTGCACCGCGTCGCGCTGCTCATAGCGCGGCTCCGTGTGTTTCTACGTGTGTACGTGTGTCGTGTACCATCCTCTCTTCCCTAGCATGAGTGATTACAATGCATTATTTTGTTATATACTTATTATTTTTTTTTCTTTATAACCTTACTTGTTAGCGATAACCATAGTAATTATTTATGCATATCGTTCGTTTATACGCATTGATGCCACGCTATATAAAACTATGCTATATGCAATTTTGTTCTTCTGAAACTTTTAACCCTAAACGTGTCAACGAGATTCATATGTATATTACGCACGCCATCCCGTGTATATATGTACCTAATACTTATACACGCGTGTGAGTACGTTTACATTCATACGCGTCTCGCTCAGTGTTGAAACCTTTCTTATAAACCTTTCACGCGTCCCCCGCGCCAATCAATCGTCCCGCCCCTTTTCCTCTTTATATTTCCCCCGTAAGCGGTTTAATCACTGTCTATAATGTAAAATTTTCTCGTGGCTTCCTTAAGGTCGATTCGTGACGTGCAGCCATAATTGAGTGGGTGGCGCGAAGGTGTCGTCGCCCGAATTTGTTCGACAGCGGCGTCGCGTTCCTCGACATGCTCGATCGATCCGATCCTTTTCGGCGCTCGGAAAGTAAAATAAACTATTCTTAATCATCACGAATTTCCCAAAGAAGGTGTGGTGAGAGAGAACGAAGATTCGTTTGCCGATCTTCATTTTTGTTTTTTAATTCTTCCCTCTCCGACTCGTCACGTTCCACCTGTCTACGCCCTGACGCTAATCGCTAATTAATCACGCGAGGAACGGAAAGAAAAGACTGATCTTCGATTTTTGTTCCTTGCACTCTTTCAAATCGGAACACGATCACGGATTCAAGCGACACGACGCCACGAATCGACGATTCGTAACGTGCCAATTTTCTTCTAATAATTCGTGTGTACTTTCGTTTTATAATATCTGATTCTTCGTTTAATTAAACGTCTCTCTCTCTCTCTCTCTCGTTTCTTATGCGCACTCAGTCCGTCACACGTTTGTCCGCGCGTGCAATTCTGTATGTCGACACGACGTTCCAATCGCGGTAGGTCTACGAACAGATAGGTACGTCGGTTCGTGAATCAAATCAAAACGCACCGGATGCATCGAAAGAAAGGATCCTCGCATCGTACAGCAACATCGATTTACGTGTTTTCAACTTCTACAGCGATGTAACAGCGACAAGCAACGACGTTTGGTTTGTTTTTTTGTTTTCTTTTAGAAGATTTTAGTTTTCCCGTAGACCGAGACGCACAGCTTTCGTCAATCGAACCGTTGTACTTTGGGGAACTGTCTTATCGTAACTCGCAGAAGAACGTGCGACAGAATTACTTATCAGGAAACGCTCCAAGCGATGATATCTGCGTAGAGCTGAAACGTGTTTTCGAGATGATTTTACACGAGGAAACAAAGGCGTTCTTCTGCGCGCTCTTCCATCCGTGATTTCGTACGTCGTTGGTCCAAGACGGGTACCACTTTTGTCGGAACGAACGAATAATGGGAATAAAAATCAGAATGTCATCGTACAGTGTCCCACTACCTAAACGCTGTATTCGCCTAAGGAATTTCTCGCATACCAAGGGCAGAACTAGGAAACGCGTTGTTTCAAGTCAGAAAGTTAATGATTGGTCCCGGATTGTTGATCAAAATGTGGCCGGGTAAATATACAAGATACTGTGAATGCGATTTTTTTTCTCGTTCTTTCTTCTTCTTTCTCTCCCTTCTCTCTCTCTCTCTCTCTTTCTCTCGGTATTTCGCTTTCTCTCTCTCTCGCAACCTTTCTCTCTATCTATTCTCTTTTGATTCTCGTACAACTACGTCTCGAATGAATTTGTCCTACTGTTAATTTTGGAATGACCAACGACTACAACAATCGTGTATGTCCAATCCCTAACATTAATACAGTCGCAATGAAAAAACATCGATTTGGTACGTTAGAAAAAACCGAATTTTTTTTTCGCATTGTTCTTGCGATAACGCATAAGCGTACCTGAAGGAATTGACATCGGTCGGCTTGAACTTGTCGGATATAACGCCGATTCTTACTCTTTACCTTTTATTTAAGTTAATCGTTTCTTTTCTTTTTTTTTTTTTTAATCGTTACGTAACTGCGAATCTATGTGTGTAGAGTGCAATCTCAACTAATTCTCTAGTTTGCTCCACTTCGTGTCTGGTGTACGCGCGCGCGCATTGAGAATGTCGAGAAAGTAAATGCGTAATGGCTTGTTAGTCGGGTGAAAAAGGGTGTACGTATAAAGAAACTGAAGTAGCTTAGGAAAGGAAAGGAAGAAC
The DNA here is from genome assembly GCF_001652005.2 of Ceratina calcarata. Classification (NCBI taxonomy): domain Eukaryota; kingdom Metazoa; phylum Arthropoda; class Insecta; order Hymenoptera; family Apidae; genus Ceratina; species Ceratina calcarata. The sequence continues at coordinate 822,183 of NW_017165837.1, read as the reverse complement.
GAGTTTGTGACTCGCCTGACGCTTCGATGATTAACGTGATTTTACGCACGCTTAGCTACTCTCATCTCTTATACACATTTAATACAGAATCCGAACGGTTGATGGCAATTGATTTTTGTATCTCTTATAAAAATCAATTAAAACAATCGACGCTATTTAATAAATGAAACAAACAGAAATATATAATTTATATGACTCTCATTGATCAACCAATTTGAAGTAATTATTTAATCCTTTGACATGAGAGCATCGATGCGTGGGTACTCTTCAAAATCGTAACGACGACGATGAGGCCACGAAAAATTCGTGACTCGAAATTTGTAAGTCTTTAACGATCGTACTTAAAATCTACGATGTAACCTATAGTTTAATATCTTCTAGTTTATCTAGTTTAATAGTCATATAGATAAAGATAATACAATTAATTAAATGCTTAGCCCCGCTCGCCTCCCGTGTTGTAATGTCTGTTACAGCTCACGTGTATGTCACGTACATATGACTGCGTGTAATATGCGCACGTATGCGCGTGTGAAATGTGTGCGTGCGTGCGTGCGTGTGTATGTGAGTGATGGTCGTAGAATTTCCGCGTGTCCCCGATGTGTGTAAACGTGTATTTACTTTGTTGCTAGTTCTTTACAAGTTATGCAAATAATTGCAAAAACATACCCTGTTTCCTAGTATCACCGACACCACGGCTACCGGATATCAGGTCGCGGCGTGACTCGAATCCAGTGTAATTCCAAGTGAAATTTGGATCGATGACGCGGCACAGCAGTGTCGAGAGGGTTGATAAATTTTTATTTTTCATCTGGTTTCGTGTGCGAGTTACGGTGGTAAAATGCTAGTATGTAAGTTTTATCATATGAAATGTTCGATCGTTATCATTATTAAAAGTTAGTATCATATATCCGTGATTGTAGGATATTCGTTCTCGTTCCCCATCGAATCTTCACGCGCGTCCCCGTGTCTGGCTAGCATTAAAAACTGCAGGAAATTTTCTGTTATACCAAAAATATGTCCGCAATTGGCTATCGCCGATGGTGATCGCACCGAACGATTCGAAACCGAGGAAACACGGCGACGGTCCCTCGTTATTCCTGGTTTCTTCTTCTCCTCCTATTTTTTTTTTTTTTTCCACGAAGTTACTCATGCAATTTTTGTGGCTGACGCGTACCATCGGACAACGACGACCACGAGTATCGATTTTCTGTTTGGTGGGGAAAAAAAACGAAAGGAAAGAGTCTCGCGGAACGAAAATCGTGAATAGAGTTTTCGGGCTCGTCCGGTCAGAACTGCGAGTAAGCGCGAAAATTCGACACTCGAGTGCGCCGTTCAGGACGCTTGAATCCTCGCGAGCACGTCGCTCCCCGAGCAGTAATATACGGAACATCGATTTGCGAGCAGCGGAATTCGTCTCAGCAACATTACATCGTGTCATGTAAAAATAAATTCGAAGCTGATCCTCACAGATTACTATTATCATTAATTCTCTCTTCCTCCCTAATCCTTAGAGCTAAGAATATTTTTGTTTACTCTCCCTTAAGTCTCGTTTATCTCATAGCAAGATGCATACTACTTCGGTTGTAGCAAAAACTTTGTCTGGATAAAATAGTTGTTTTTTTTTTCGGTTTGTTACAATTCTCGTTATTTTCGTAATTTATACATTTATATGTATACATTTATATTTATATGAATTTATAGCTATTTTTATTACGGAAGTCGAGTACCTCAATATCTGCTAATTAGTACTGTACTGTTAAACATTAAAAAGCTTAGATCGTAGTGATATTATCGATTGGTACTTGCATACAAGCTTTTACTAGTATACGTGTCTTTCGTTTCCTTCCTCTCTTTCCTCGTTTTGTATCACTGTGTCAGCTCGCGTGTGCATGAATCTAAATGTGTGCATCTGCATATGTGTTCGCCTCTACGTGTACCACTTCGACGATCTAACGTTGCTTCCTCTACCTTCCATCGAACGGTAATGCGTATAACTCAACTGAAAACGCGTTTAAATCACTGGGAGAAAGCAATTTTTTAAGCGTACAAAAAGCGTCGACACGCGCGTAAGTGGGAGATGAGCAATAAGAAAAGTCGAATTAAACGATTTAAAAAGAATTTTCGAACGATTGCACAAAATGAAAAATTGCATAATTCACTGAACGTTCGAATAAATAAGACGAACGATAGGAGCTCGTGTGTTTGCAGCGAGTTACCTCAAAATCATTCCTATCGGCCACGTTTCATCGATACCGACTCGCTCTCTCTCTCTTTCTCTCTCTCTCTCTCTAAAGCGTCCGACTTCGCGTATCGTCGAAACAGCGCCGGGAAAAATATGATCGCCGTTGATCCCGAGGTAACCAGGTTCGCAGTACGCTGATCAGCGACGATGTCGCTAATGCTATTTCGAAAATGGAATGCGCTGATTCGATTTTAACGGAGAGTTCGGCGGGCTGGACTATGTGTACTACACGGAGTAGAAAACCCGTAGACGAGTAACCCAGCCGAGTCTAATCCTCTCAGCTCGTCCGATAATCGTCTTTGCCGGACGCGGTACCGAGGGGTATGCACAACGTCGTCGTGAGAAATGAAACACAATTCATCCGCTGTTGCAGCCGGACCGCATCGCGCGGTCGGTGGATCTTCCCGTACATGCATATACATACATATATTCACCCTCTAATGCATCAATGCGAGCAAAGATAGACAAGCGCCCGAGCGGCCGTGCACGCATCTCCTAATTATGTTTACGCTCGCGTCGTCGCTACGATTCGATCAACACACGCGTGTTCACGGTTTCCGATCACGATTGCTCTTACGCTCCGTGATTGGACCTCGAATTAGCAAACATATCTATGGCTGCGTTAACGCGCAATACCTTCTCTTATACATTTACCCTCGCCTATATGAACACATACTTCGAATCGATTTAATTGGCAAATTTCATTTACGAGCCCGTACGCGCGCACTCTCTACGAAAACATTTCCTAATCGTCCCCGTCGATTGCCATTATTTTAACAATTGTTGTAAAAATTTCCAACTTTTTGGTCGAACCCTTCTTACCGAATCCTCCCCCGTCGCGTTGTCGCAAGTCCCGGTACGACGTAGCAAAGATTTCTCACGGATATTCGTTACGGCGTTACGTCAACATCACGAATCTACACCCGCGATACACGAGTCTATACATATATACATACATACATATATACGTGTATATAGAAAATATATATTTATGTATATATGCTTCTAGACGAATTCAGCACTCAGCTAAAACTGACAAGAATATATACGTATGTTATATACGTGTTTATCGCGTACTAGAAATTATGCGTACGTCTTACACATTACTATCGTTACATTATTATAATTATTATTATCGTTATTATTTATTAGTATATTATATATATATATAATTGTTTTTTTTTTAAATATATATATATATATATATGTGGTATAATAATATTTCATGTGTCATTCATAACTATGTAGCAAGCCGTTGCCACGCTTCTCAGAGGAGAGTAATTTATAACGCGCTTCTCTCGGTCTCCTCTTTTAATTTAGTATCGTAAGTTTATGCTCCCACCTACCACCGCGTTTCCCATACGTGAAACCACATACGCGTATGTACCACGCTTTTACATTTAACTATCGCAACCTGCGTATGTAAGTGTATGTATGTATATATATGTGAAGTTGAAGTTAGTGTGTCCGCATGATTCGTTCGTGTGCGAGATAGTACGAACAGCGTGGTAAAGCGATGAGGGCTGCCTGTCCCTAAACTATAAGTACATTATTTATATGTGCGCACACACGTATATAAACGAGCCTACGTACGCGTACGTACGTACGGTTGTACATGCGTTCGTTTATATATTCGCGTACTCGTTTCTTGTAGCATTCGTTATATGTATTTATTTAAATAGCGTATAAATTTGAATGAGATAGCTTTTAGTCACGTCATAAATTGCGCCAGACTAGAGCCGATCCTCCCATCCCCTATCCTTCCAAGTAATAATAATACTTTGTTTCTTGTGTGTGTGTCGATTTAGCTAAACTATAATAATTTACTAAGTCTATAGTTTCTTTTAATCAATCAATATAATATATATATATTTATATATTTTATTTATATATTTATTTATTCATTTATTATTTATTCATTTTTTATTTATATTATATTTCAATATTTATAGTATTTATATTTATATATTTATATACTTCTTTTTTTTTAATAATTCATATTTATATATTTATATATAGAATAATTGTTGGTACCTTTGGTTGATTATTTATGCTAGATCAGAGTTTTCTTCTCCGTTCCATCGCTCGCCTGCATATAAATTTGAATGAGATAGCTTTTAGTCACGTCATAAATTGCGCCAGACTAGAGCCGATCCTCCCATCCCCTATCCTTCCAAGTAATAATAATACTTTGTTTCTTGTGTGTGTGTCGATTTAGCTAAACTATAATAATTTACTAAGTCTATAGTTTCTTTTAATCAATCAATATAATATATATATATTTATATATTTTATTTATATATTTATTTATTCATTTATTATTTATTCATTTTTTATTTATATTATATTTCAATATTTATAGTATTTATATTTATATATTTATATACTTCTTTTTTTTTAATAATTCATATTTATATATTTATATATAGAATAATTGTTGGTACCTTTGGTTGATTATTTATGCTAGATCAGAGTTTTCTTCTCCGTTCCATCGCTCGCCTGCACTAGGTTTTTTTTTTTTTAATTGTTTTCCAGCGGACTTTAATGTTTTTTTTTTTGCATTCGTTCTAATGACCCTTCTTTCCAATTTTCCGTACATCCCAGTAATGCCCCATCGCTGGTTCTGGTTTTGCTGGCCAGAATCGATAGCGTTAGAAGCTCGCGCGAAACACGGTGACTACGACCGGGCATCGCTCGTTAAATGTCCAAAATTGTTTTATTTATCGTGCATAAAAAAATACTCAGTCAGCGCGAGGTACCGCGCGCGTTGCCACTCACGTTAGGTAGGCACAAACTTTGCGAACTCATACCAACGTAAGCAAATATTGCATCCGCGCGTCCGATTCGTTTGTTGCAAATGCCTCCCTTAGAAAAAAACAATTTGTTCGCCGTCGGACGAAATGAATTGCAACGCAAACAAGTAACGCTAACGAAAACCAAAGCGAGGAACGTTTGAGAGCAACGTATATTCTTCAAAATATTTGCTGTACAAATATAAAATTGAATAAAGAAGAAATGACGTTTGATCGTAAGTTTCAGGAACAATTTACTTCGACAGAAATTCATGCTCTCCCGTTACATTGCCACCGAAACTATTCCATAAAAACAAATTGCACTTCGTTCGCGCTCAGAACCTTTGGGAACAATTAAGTACTTTATCCTAAATATTTATTTATAAATTACATTATTTAGAGAGAAAAAAATTAGATCTCTATTTGTTCTACGGAATTCCTTAGCGTGTAAATAAATATCGCACCAAAAAGAAAAAAAACAAATAATATAATCGTAATAAATCTCTGCTGTACAGAGCATAAAAAAATGACTAGACGCAGACTAGGTAAATGAAATTAAAGGTAAATGAAGATGTACGTACAAAGCTCTATGCTTCAACTGGTTTAGACGACCTGATATCTTGCTTTCGCGTCCTCTTCACTTTCATATCATAGGCAGAATGGGAACATTCCGCGCAAGAAGAAATCGATCTTGTGATAAACGTTGTCGTCGTCTCTGCCCCTTTTGGTTTAAACTCTTGTCCCTTTTTTTTTTCTTTGAATAATCACAGCCTGGTTGACATTTCGCGGGCGATGCGTGGACCGGTCAGTCCCTCGAACGGGAACGATTCTCGTTAAATCGTCGAGCCGTGAGAACGAATAACAACAGGGAAATCCTGTAAAAAGATCTCATCCGATTGCGAAGCGTAGTGATCAGGTCGAATAGCGATCCTTCGTTTGAAAAAGGAACCCCGATATTAATTTCGGCCGGAAATTCGCTCGCGCTTCTCGTTTAACAATAATCGTTTTTAATAACCATGATCGATAATAATGACGGTGAGTGACGATGATCATGATGATAGTCAGAGGAGAAGGGAGTCAGGGGATGGTTAAAAAAAATTAAATAATAAATATCGTTTTGGACTAGAACGAGCGCCGTGGCGCGGACGATCGGACTTCGAAATGACTCGATTTTGTGACGCGGCGCTAACGAACGATTCCTTTGAATGTCCCCTATATAAAACCTGCGGTGCGACGTGTATGCGTCTTCATTAGCCTCAGGTATATAATAAACGTAAAGAACCGATAACCCGCGAGTGTTGGGTCGGTTGGTACGTTTCTCCGTGATTCTCGGATACAGCTTTTACATACTGTGTGTACGCGTGTCTGGTAGGGATGTATGCAATGTGCGTGTCGTGCATCGTGTGCGTGTCTGCGCGCATGTATATGTGCGTGTACATACCGAAGTGTACCCTATGTGAACGTGTGTGTCCCGTGTGTGTGATTCGTACGCAGTTTCCGTTTTAGTAATTTTTCCTTTTTCTTTTTTTTTTTCTTCTTAGACGTTGCGTGAGACGAGCACCCTGTATAAGTGATTGACAAATTTGCGTTAGGAGAGACCGCGAGCACTGTCGCCGATCTTGTCCGAAGACCAGTGAACGTAAAAACGACTCTAACGATGTCACTACATCGACATTTATATTATAATCGGTATAATCGCGCGTTCAGAAAAACCGAGCTCGAGATATCCTATACCGGATTCGACGGTGTGTCGGCTGTCGGTTTACGAAATGAAAACTCGCGTAAAGGCGAAAAGGTTGTCCGCGAACGAATAATACGTAACGGTGATTTGAAATCATACCTGAATTCGTGACTCTCCTAAGAATTTGAAGAGGTACTTTCTTTCTCGTATTCTATGAGTCGAATCGCAGTAATAGTAACTTTTTTTTCAACAGTCGGTCGGCTACAATCGCCGTGCCGTTTCGTCAGGAACTAAGAGTATCTCTTTGGTTTAACTGTTATTGTAAAACCATCGTCTTAAACGTTTCATCATGATTATCAAACTATTTTAAGAGTTAGCATGTTGTCAGAACGATATAATCTGCTCGAGAGACCCTAGACTGCTCTCGGATCTAAGTAAGTACATACTCGCTTCCCGGATGATCGGATCATCGAATTGAACTAGGACGTCTTGTTCGAAACACGCGTATCAAAAATCGTTCGAGTCTTTTGATACGATTCTCGTTTGGCAGTAGGGATCGAGACCGAAGAACGGAAAGTGTAAGTATGTATAAAATAGAATAAACGGTAGGGGACGCAAAGAACCGGGCGAAAAGATGTGTCACGTCGACCGACGCGTTCCGTTCTTTTCAATTCCTGCTTCTTTGTTAGTAAAGAATTTTCTTTATCCGAGCATCCGAGAACGTTTGAAGCGTGAATCCTACTCGCGTTTGATTTCTCGGACTGGGTTCAGCGCTGGACAACCGATGTTTCATGAGCATCAGCCTCTTCGTCTTCGCCGCGTGGCTGCCAGCGAAGTCGTTCACTACTGACCTCTAATTTTTATCTTCTAATTAATTATCTAACTAGTATACTAGATTATTATAGTGGGGAGCGTTGTAACGGTGATTCAAACTCATCACTTCTGATCGTCGAGCGTTCAATAAGCCCGTGTTCTTGTACGACATCTGTAATTAGAAAGGGTCAAGTCTTTTAAATAAGTAATGTCCACACATCGACAGGGGATGCTTCTTTAAATTTGAATGGTGAAAACTACGCGTAACAACACCAAGTTTAGTATTTTATGCAAAGAAGTGAAGAAATATGTCAGTCGTACACGCAGACGAAGGAACTAATGAGGAAATTGTCTGAAATTTGACAGTCTTTCTCATTTTTATACTTACTCTATACGTTATGATGTACGGTGCGTATCGTCCAGTTTCTCTAAGCTAGGACTTTGGTTAGTATGGCCGGCTTGCGTCCTTGGGCCTCTTCAACTGGACTTTTAAACGCTTCATCCCTATCTGGAAGCCATTCATCGCCTGGATCGCTGTTTGCGCGCTCGCTGGATTGTCGAACGACACGAAACCTGAAAGAATCGAATCATCCATTCTTCCACTGATCAGTAGAAACACAATTACACAGACTAGTGACTGGATTTGTTGGTAGTTCAGGCTTTTATCTATTATCAAATTATTTATTTACTTAGATCATAGTCAGAGTACACGATGTGTCCTTCTGTTAACAAATATTGAAATGACATACCGATCTTTTTTAAAGCATAGGATTTGAGTAGTAATTTAAATACAGTACGATAGTTCTCCTATTATTCGAGAACTATTTCTGAAATCCGATTAAGAAATTAGTTATGATATTTCTCGACTTACGATGAAAACGGCAAGTTGAATATCGACACCTAAGGGCATGGGATTATCGCGAAAGGGTACTCGCAGGGTAGCCAGTGATTTAGATTAGCTGATTCGCCGCAAGGAATAAAAAGTTTTCCGCGAAGGGGCTTCGGTATTATCAAAGTTTTATCGAGAATGAGAGAAAGGAAGCGGGGAGAGGGTGAGAGAGAGAGAAAGAGAGAGAAAGAGAGAGGGCCGGAAGAGGGAGAGAGAAGGTGCACGATAACGAAGCTCTTAACAACAGAAGCGCCGCTGAAAGGTCATCAGGGCCCTCTCAGTTTAAGCCAATTTTGACCATTAGCCCCGATCCAATTTTAGTTTTGCCATCATGGCGGCCTACTGCCTGACCAATCGCGGCTCTTCATCGCTTGACGACCACCGCTTTTACTCGGAGTTCGTAAATTACTTTTACTAGGTGACTGAAGAGGCTTTAACCCATGTTCGATGGAAAAGATTCCTTTCGCCCTTTCTTTCTGCAGGAATTCTATCCCTTACCGGATCTTCAAAGAAAGAAATGATAATACGAGTACTGCAATTTACTGTGCAAAGCAGTAAGTGCCTCAATCGCAACGCAGAAAGAATTTCCTCTTCTCTCTCTCTTTTTTTTAAATCCATATCAAAGCGCGACTTTTTCTATCAGCGTATCGATAATTACACGCAAGGTATAATGAAACTGGAAATATGTATAATAACGCGTAAGCTTTTTACGACGAAACTTTTGATACTTTGTAATGGGGCGGTCATAAGTAGAAAAAACTATAATATCTGTTTAATTATCTGCGCCCACATCCTGTATCCATTCATTCTGACGTATAATGAAAACAGTCATTGGAAACCTTTTCAGTGCGCTTTTTATTTCATTTCTCTTTGATCGACCGAAAAGGTTTCCCAGTTTCATTTGAGTTGGAATTGGAGTTTGCGAGGAGATAGAAATATTGATGTTTAACGAAGAATTTGCCTTGCAAACATGAAAAACGAACTAAATCAGTTTGATAAAATTATGAAATAATATTTTTGCGACGTTAATTTTCCTTGAGTGGCCCACGGAATGAAAATTGAACAATTTAGCGTTCGATAAAATTACTATTAACGTGATCAAATAATATTTTTAAAACACACGTCTCCGTTATTAACGACCGATTCTCTGCAGTGCATCATGAAATGAAGAAAAGAAATTAGATTAAGAGCGTGTACCTTATTAACATTGATCAAGATGATAAATCACAAATGGAAACAATCAACATCCGTTTCCATCATCGTACGACCCTCATCTTTCAACCGGCGAGGCATCGAAATCGCCGAAACCCGTCCACTATACCCCTCCTACCTTTAGAAGAACTTAGAAGATCCATCTACCTGTTTCGTTTCCCTCTTCATCCGCCACTCTTGATGCGTGTTTCGTGCGGAAATAATACACTTACCGAAGCATTTACTCTGGTTGGTGGCCCGGTCGATGAAAACCTTGGAGGATATGACGTTGCCAAAGGGGATGAACATCTGCATGAGCTCAGCGTCCCCAAACTCTTGAGGCAGGTGGTAGATGAATAGGTTACAGCCTTCGGGTCCTGAGATAGAGCATCCTACCATATAAATCAGAGCACATCTAAACATCTAAACTTGAAGTATAATACTCAAGTTAAGAATGTTAATTTTCTGGATGAGTTCTCGTCCCGTTTCTTTTTTTTTTTTCGAATGATCTCTCGACGCGATTCGGAGAGCGACCTCGCGGCATCAAGCGAGGATTACACACATTGCTCTCCTACCTTCTTCCCGGTCACGTTCAGATGCGTTTCTTTTTTTTTTTTTTTTATCTCTATCGTTTTTTCTTTTTGATGAATGAAGATGAAGATTTGTGAAACGTTTCTCGATGACAATCCGATTCTCTCTCTGTCGTCGCATGGAAATGTGAAGGATGAAAGCGTGATGGTATGAACAGTTTCTGAATGAACCGTCTGATACAAGAGGACTCGATAAGGAAACATCGAACTAAATGTAATGAGAGATGTTCGAGCTAACTGGAATACAAATACGAAATGAAACGAGGGAAAAAGAACAGGCGGCGGGGGGGGGGGGTCTGAAATGAAAATAGAGGGAAAGATGAGATTGAAGAGAGGAGAATTTGCGAGGAAATGAGAGAAATGACGGGGGAGTGGGGGATGGATTGAATGTCGAAGGAGAAAGGTACGTGATTGCCGACGAAGAGAGTAATGATTAGAATGTCACGTCGGTGATATTTTCCGCGGCTTCAAGTAACGTTGAGTATTTATACTTTCAAATATACAAACACACAACACTGGGATTCACAACACAATGACGAGCGAGGTGATGGGCAATTTATGAATGCAAGTGGATAAGGACTATAATAGTGACAGTGATGATACTGATTACGATGGTGCGACACTTTTACATGAGACCGTCAGACATGTTAATCCGTCGTCTTATCGCTGTGTGAGCTCGTTTCGCAGTATGTGATTGATTTCAAATGAATGATGGAATGCGTGAAAACTCGCTAATGACATGCCGCCTAGCTTCTGCAAACGCGATGATCATTTCTCAAAACGTTATTCGTAGTACACGAAACCTTCTTCTAGAGATATAAGAAACGTGACTGGAGATCTACGTCAATTAACGCGGATCACGTTTGTTAAATTTCGTCGAACTTTCGAACGACACGCAATTCCTTCTGCAATTAAATCACGTCGGACAACGACAGATTCTTCCGGTACTTTGCGTCAGCCGCGCGAGGTATAAAGACATCGGCGATTAATACGTCCGTGGAAGAAAGTCCAACGGAAGACGCAGCGCTAGGAGGGCAAGGCGAGACGAGGCTAGCCGAGGGCGAGGGCGAGGTCGGAATAACGAGAGTCCAAATAAGGATTCAGCTAATTTCACTGAACTTTATAACTCCGACGTCAATTAGCGACGATTATGACCGTGGAAACTTCTGCTCTCTTGGCCTTCGCGCGTCTCTTTCTCCCCAACGGCTAACAGACGTATTTAAGTAATGAGATGGCTGCCACTCAACTTTTAGTACGCTACTCGTCGCGACTCGTTCGTTTCAAACGCGGCGCAGCGCCGAGATTTGCCCCTTTGTCACTTCCACGCCTCCGCGAGCGAAAGTCGCCCCGTCGAATCACCGCAGAAAGTGTAAAATCGTCCGTTTCCAGTTCCGAGTGCGATTACAGTCGCAACAGAGGGGGGACAGACGGGGCGGGGGGCGGGGGTCTCCGTTCATTTCATAGTTCATAGCCGATTGCGGGGCTCGTCCCGTTCGGCTTTGAGAACGACTGTCCTTTTAACTGAGTTTCGGAATTGATTTAAAGGCTAAGTTTGCCGACGATCCGACGGGATGAAAATTTCGACTTCGCGATTATATTTACAAATAAAAGTTAAGGGAACTCCTGAGCAGCTTCGCCGGCTAATTCCAACTACGTAAATGCAACTAAAAACTTATGAACGCTTCATACAATTTCAGCTTCCCAATTTGAATATCTGTATTATAATTTGGAAAAGTTCTCGAAGCTCTACCGTACTTCATTAAAGCGATGTAGATAATTACTGGACGAAAAGAGAGAACGAAAAATTATTCGTAATATCTGTTTAAAATTTCAAAGCGTTTTATAACGAGCGAAATGAAAAAGGGGAAACGTGTCGTAACACATTAACGAGGCTTGTCTCACGTTTTACGCAACGAGTGACAAATGTTTTCTCTTTTCGCGGTCGCCGATTCCGTCTCGGTAATAACTCGATCGTAGTTGTCACGTGAAACCCAAATTAGAGCCGAGCGACGACGGGTTTCCGGTTCCGACGAAGGGGAGAATGAAGGAGGAATTGCGGTGGACGCCGGAATCACGAAGAACGAGCCATAAATTTAACCACGTCGTCGTGCCGTGCGATCGTTGATCCTGAAATTGGTTTTCGACTCTCTAATTGGCCCGCGCGTGGGACGTGCACGCGAATTTAATGAAAGCAACACCTCCCCCGAACTCGAGATCCGAGAGAGTGAGGCTGTCGGAGTATCAACGACCAGACTAAAACGTTAAGATGGCTATCCTACAAATTTGATAGTTTTCATTCTTCTTCTTTGCTTTTCTGCTTTTTTCTTTTTTTTTTTATCCGAGTGATTCGAGCCTTGAAATATATGCAGGGTGGCCACCAATATTTTATATACTACAAATATACAACATATAATGTTCACACTCGCAGAAAGACTTTCTTAGTATGATTAGATTTATAATATGTCACATGATGGCAAGTGAGTTTCATCAAAGTAAATAAATAAATTAACTAGACACGTACATAGAAACCTGTACAATTGTTACTGTACGAGCACCCTTTATGCATTTGATGCGGCATAAGTTTGACAGTTGCTCTCCCGCAACGATCAATGTTGGTTGACAGCGACGACACCGAACACAGCCAGTGACATCAAGTGCAACGAAAACACACCTATCTATGAAACGATCGGTGAAGTCTCCGCGAGTCGGTGAAGAATTTCATGATACAACGAGTCGATGAAGAGAAGAGAAAGGCACCAACACCGAGAACACGTTATATGTATGTGTGATACGTATAGAACATTAAGAAAGCAAAAATGATCGATGAAGCGACAGTAAATATAAAACTGATATCACGTCATGCAATGATGACACAGTGTTAAACTATTAAGATATCGTTCTTCCGATGTCTCCGTCACGTCGTCTTCCATTAGGCTACCTCGCCGCTGTCTTCTGATTTCAACGTCCATACCACTTCCGTTTCGAAATTAAGTAAATGGAAACCGTATCCTTAAACTCTGACAAGTGATCTCGCTTAATACACATTCGCTGCGCCATTAAAAATTATTATACAAAAGGTCAATCTTTCTCATTTATCATAAGTTATTATTTGATACGAAATAGACAGCCGATTGAATTGTAGCGAATGTGTAAAAGCCGGAAATGTATTTGTTCTAACATATTGGAAAAATACATCGAGTTCGTAAGAACAGGACGAGAAGCGGCGTTGGATTGTATACACAGAGAAAAAGAGGGATATCGAGGGAGGCTTGAACGAAAAAGAGGGGTCGGGGGTGGAACGTTGTCGCGGTAAACTTCCCATTATCCTACGATGTAACAACGGATCGCCGGCAGGCGTAGCACGGCAAAGTAATTAAAACTTTCGTTTTATTTGCATTATCTCATTGTTAGGCGTCGTATATTCTAATAATGGCGAGTTGTTAATTGCAATTAGGCGCTGGCTCGGCTCGCCCTTCCACTATTTCTTTCTTGCCGCTTATCCGCCATCTTCTCGTCGTTTTTTTTTTTTCGCCCAACCCCCGCCTCAACTCATTCGCAAGTGCACGTAACAGGTAACACGTTGACGAACGATCCCCCGTTGCTCTTTCTTTGTCATAATTTTGATTCGAGTCAACCGACTTAATTAATCGGGTCTCGCTGCCGAGAGAATCGAGCGAACTCCGAAGATTATCTCGGTAGAGTGAAAAACAGATCACGCCGTTGCGAAACGTTGAAGGTTCATTCTCTCAGATCGTAATTAACGAATGAAACGCGATGCGAGAGAGGAGACCCGTCTTATGCAGCATTCATAGCCGAGAAACCCAGTACGATTCGCGGTATTGGAAAGATGAAATATAATAGTTACATGAAAATTCATCAACGGTCGTAGGTCATCCCTCATCTCTTCGCCGTGATTAAAGTAAAAAAGAGAGTGGGCAACCGTACATGTTCGATGTAAAAAAGATTCATCAATCAAGTTGGACATGCCGGCGGAAAAAAAATGAACTACGATTTGATTATCGGATCCATCTGTTCCTTTGCCATTAAGTTTTAATTAATTAATTAACGGATCGCAATAGGAAGAAAATGCGGAAAGAAAAATCGTTCAGAGCCTTGATAACCGTAATCAATGGTAGACAGATACAAGAATTATAAAAAAGTTTACTCTGCGAATTAAGTGTTCGTCTAACGAGTTTTCCACGCATTTCCATGCGTAGCGAAAAACCATCATCGATTACAATCGAATAGCTTGCGACTTGCGACGCAACGACGAGGGATATACTCGTGTCTGGACGTTTGGGAGTTGGAAGCTACAATTTCGGGACTACAATCATTCGTGTTTACAGTCAACAGTTAGACTTTGATGAGTGTTTCGTACTTACCTTCCCTCTGGGTGGGTGCCACGGCGGTCATCGGCTGAGGAATAGCTTGAGGAAACTGGCCGTAGACGGCGGGATAAGCTGCGACAGTAACAAATAACAGATACATCATGATGTGTCCACATCTATACACGAGTTGCATGCTGTATCTATTCTTCTCTTATTGTACGTGTGTACTCTGATAAACTACAGCTTTTCGTGGGCGGCACGTGTTTTCACGTTTGAATATAAAATTTCCAGGAACACATACGTTAATGCGTCTCATGCGAGCGGGGAATCGAAAAAGATTTGTACGACCCGTACCGGATTAAAAATGCTACGTTAAAAGTGTTTGCAAATCGCGCTCCGTCGAACCGTGAAGTAATATTGTTACGCGCCTCGCGAATGGCGGAGAGTAATCTTCACTCGCGAACGGTTAAACTTGATAACAGGCGAAATTACGTTTTTAACGCAATCCAAGTGGAATGAAGATGTCGGATATTTCCGGAGCGGGTAAACAGCGTGGACTCGAGTTCTGATGAGTATCCTACACTTTGACAACAAATTATTAATTCGAGGGGGATGCAACGGCATAAATGTAACAAGGAGCGACATTAATAAAAGGGTAAACTACATGGTTAACGTCAATCGAGTTGACGCGAAATTGCATTGTCGACGGCGCGGCGAGTTCGCTGAAATAATTACGACGGGACAATTATAATAATTGTTTGTAACAAATGCGGCGGATAATGAAAATGGTACGTTCGCGTATGTACGCGTACACGAAATCCTGGAACCGTCCGAGGCTGTTCGTCGAACGTGAAAGATATTTTGGCAGCTCTACCCGAAAAATCCAGTCGGAATAACGTTCGACTGATTTGGTAAATGAAAATTGAGCCACTAAACGAGGTAAATCCCTTTCTCATTGGAGTTTCTATATGCCTGGCATTCGTATTACCCTCGGCAAGGGTATTCGACTCACAACGTTCTCATAGTTCCACGACTTTTAACACGATACTTTTGTACTTCGCGCAACCCTCCTATCCGATATTACCGGCATTAACTGACACGCGATACCGTTTCAAAGTCGCGCAACGCGCTCCGTTCCGCCTCATTATGTGTGTCTCGCGACTGTCAAAACTGTACGCGCGTATCCACGTAACAGGAGGCAGGCTCGGGAATTCGAATTACAAAGGATGCTATTACATTACTTACGAGAGCCTTCAATAAAAAATGACGATAATTCCAAATGGAATTTTCCGAGCGAAAAGAGTGCGAGTACCGCAAAGGGTGAAATTATTGATAATACGAAAATCGTGTTGCCGTTGGTAGCGGAAGATTTTCAAGTAGACCCTCGAACGTTCATATTTCAAATGCGCGCTAAAGCAATCACGCGATGATTAAACGCAGCACTTTACCGTATGATATTAGAGGAAAGCAATTATAACAGCGTTTATTATACTTCGGCAAATATTTAAAACGTGCGCGATTGATATTTGTTTGTGACGGATAAACGTACGTGCAGTGCGGACCGTTTAGGGGGGGAAACGAAACGAGGAGAGGATGGGTTTCGGCACGCTCAGATCAGAGGAGATAAATTTTCGCTTGGAAATTAATTATTTCCGCGCAAACATTGCTTTAATATATTCCGATTGACGTTGCCGGATGATTCGAACGACGTTTGCCGTATGAAATAAATACACCATCATACGTCGGTTACCGCTCGCCCGTGCATAGACGGATACACGCGATATTTCCAGATTGGTTTTTTTCCACTGGCTGATCTCCGCTCGGTCCGTGTACACACGACGAAAATACATAGAAAAAAGTATCCTATTTTTTACTCTTTGGCAAACACGAAAAACCCGGCGCCTGTCCGATCTATGAACGTTATGTACCTAAAATTTGATGAATTTCCACGGATTCCGGGCGTGCGGGCACCAGCCGGGAACCGTTCCGTAGCGAAAGAGGAGAGACAGAAAAAAAAAAAAGAGGAAGGAAACCGTTCTATTATCGCGGTGAAACGGATCGACGGGCACGGGTATTATCATTATTACAAGTTTTTGTGGTTCAACGGTTTCGAAGCTGATAATGAGACACGGCTATGAGGCTTGTTGTTTGCGAAACGCGATTCGAATGCTCTGTTATTAATTTAACCATCGGGACAGAGAATTCATCAAACTCGTGCATTAATTGCTAACGACGAGCGACGAACGAATCGGAGTTATAGTTAGGTTCGGTCGGCGCGTTGATTATCTCTCTGATGAAACGGGATCGTCCATTTTGATGCCTGGCCATTGGATTTTAATTTCTCCCGCTCCGTGTCTATCCCACTTTGATGTAATATCGTTTGTGTCTGCCAGCCTGATTCCCGACTGTACATACGTGTCGTCGGTTCGTTGCACGCGGATTGATGAACATGCATGGCATTTAGTACACGATACGTCCAAGAGTCACAATATATATATGTATATACACATATATATTTATATATAAGTATATTTATATATAATATGTATATGTATAATAATATACATGACTTATATTGAAAGGAACATCGAAACAACTGTAGCAGCACACCAGAAGCATTATATTAAACAATACGTTGACGCGTCACGATATTTATATAATATAACATGATAATATATGGTAATCGCAATGAAAATGATGAAACACATTTGTGACCTTTTTCAAGTGTACATGTATACCCGTTACATTTATTTATTTATATATATACTATATAATATATACACGTATGCAGATGAGGGCATGCGACCATAGTTGCATGCAACAAACGCGATCAGCGGAATCGAATTTTTTCTCAGAGTTAAGTGCTCGAGCGCTCGGATAAAAGCGTATTAAAATCGGACGTTCGGATTCATTTGCCCGCGCTAAAAATCGTCCTCGAAAACGGAATAAAAGACGCGCCACCTTTCTGACCATCGTCCGTTCACCTAAGTGCACGCACGTGAAAAAAAGAGCTGAAGGCATACGCTACACCTAACGACGAACAAGATTACCGTCAGGCGGAATTCGCGTGTTTCCGTACGCGAAAACGCGAACGGACGCTCGAAATACGCGACGATTTTCGATAATTCCCCCCGCGCTCAATATCAATGCAGTAATTTTGATTCAATTTTCCGTTCGATACTCGTTACGGAATTTGATTTAAATCGGCGTCCCCGGATGCTTTTTAACTCGATAACGCGCGACGCGAGCTGCGGTGTCGAAAAAAAGAGACAGGAGCACCGCACTGGTACGAAACGCGTCCACGAAAGTTTCCGTAAAAATTCGCTGCAGATATACGGAAGGCATGTCGGAATCCTCGATAAGACGATGGGGGGGAAAAAAGTAAATGGGCAAGAAAAAACTTACCGCATCCAGGGTAGGGTTGTATTCCCGGGTACGCGGCGGCATGCTGGAGCGTCGCCTCCCCATTGGCCAGCCCTTGTGCTGGAATGGACAGATGGAGGGCATCTACACTTCAATAAGCTCTGCTCTTATCGCGAACGGACCTACGTCTAGGGCCCCTGTCGCAATACCTACTGACCAATCGATATTGTGCGGTATCTTCGATCTTTTTCTAGTCAATCTGGTATCACAGATGCTCATACGATAAGACGGGGGAAATGTAATGACTTTGAGAGTGGTACCAATCTATATGATAGATCTGCTAGTCTCCGTCTGTCTCTCTTTGTAAGTAGATTAAAAAGTTTCTAGTCAGACAGTAAGTATTCGACTAATACTCGACTGGAAAAGTACAAGAATCAATCTGATCAATTATAATCCAAGACTCTCGCCTTCAGCTCTGAGCATGTAACTCGCAGTGGAAAGAATTTATCGAATCTCCTAAGAAATAAGCTTCGGGGGTATGTTATTCGCTTCTGATTGCCGCGAAGGTAAAATAATAAAGTCCGACGTCGATTGGCCGGGTATTGCGCAGGGGCGGCACACTGCGCCTGAGTTGATACTCACGTCCCCCATAGGTTTGCGGTATTCCGTTGGTGTAGACACCAGGATCCGAGCCGGCTGGTTGACCGTTCGGTGTTTGTGCCGCCATGTTGAAATTGGGCATCGTCGGTGATGGTAACGACGGTATCGCCCCGTTAACCGGCTGTCCTGTGCCGGTACCTACGAGCAAACCTGATCAGTACACACCGGTTACCCTCTTGCTCTTACAACACCGACCTCGGTCGCACCCTCTCGCGACCGCGCGGCACCGGGTCGGATCCGATCGGATCGGATCGAACTGGGAATAGTTCATACGTTCACAGTTAGCTAGTTGTTCTATCTCTCTCTCTCTCTGTGCAGCCGGTCGACCGATTTACGGTATATATTTACGGTACATACGGTATAATTGGCAAGGACGTCAGATCCGGTTTGCGGATGCGATCCGTATGCCTTGCGTCGCGTTTGAGGGTCCGTATGATTTGCAGATCGCCAGAATATCGATCAGATATTTAGAGCCAATAACGTAGATCCCGTACCGAGAGGCTGGCTGCCTCTCCGCTACCCGTCGCGACGAGTTAATGATCCGATCTCTCTAGGCAAATCGACTGACTGTTTTCTTAGGATAATTAGATCGACGATTCGGACACCGAAGATCTACCGAGCTACTTCGGGACTATATCCTGGCGATCGCCCACGCGGTTCGATTGGTGCGTTAAGCACACGAACGGTCTGGGTGTATGTGTCGGTGTGTTGCATATTCGATTACTTACTCTCGAATCAATAATGAAAGTAGTGCATTAATTTTGTGAACCAAGTAATAAAGAATATAATCAACTGTATAATTTTTGGACAAACGAAGACAGGAGTATCATTATCATTGATTTTATTCGTGTTTAAATTAATTATAACCGAACAACTTGACACTATCTCATAAAAATTGATCTGACTGTATGAATCAGCCGGTGCGCATGAAAAATCCGCAGCGAGAGAAACATTGACGTCGTTTTCTCATGGAATAAAGCTTGGTAATCTGCGGCGGGAGGGCCAGGGAGAAGAGAGGCGAACGGCTGGTGGAGAGGAAATAAAATATTATTTCCCTATCAAACGGTATTACCTTTCGCTTGACGAGACTCGACGTATACCGCGGCGGAGCGGTTGCGGAGAGCCGATTTCCGTGCTTACTTTACTTGTCTACGCTACTTTGTGCTCTCCTCTCGTGTGCGCGTTCGCGAAATCGGCAAAGAAAAGACAGCGAACGATGAGAAACCGAGGGACGGGCCGGGGGTTGGAAAAGGGAAAAGGAACGCGAGGCGGTACTTTGGCTTTTCCACCTTCCTGTTCGGCGAGCTTTCGATAAAGTTTCGCGGTACTGGCAATATCTTTCGCCTGAGTCACGCTCGGTAAAAATGTTGTATTGATTTACGATCCGGTTATAAGGCAGCGGATTGTACGCGCGCTCCGAGCAAGCACGGACGTAAGAGAGGGAAAGATAAAGAAAGATTCCCTGGCCGGGTAAAACCGATCGACTCTACTGCAAAGCGCGCGAGTCCTTTCCTTCTCTCTCTCGCTAATAATACACTTCCACGTTTCTTGTGATCCGTAAAATAATTACATTTCTGATGCGCTTTCTCCTAATTGACGTCGTCTATAGATGTCTAATAAAGTATTGGAGCCATTGTTTATTAACGAAATAAGTACGTACCGGAAGTCGGCGGAACTACAGGATTCGGCATGCCGTTTAACGCGTGCGGCAATTGCCCAGCGCCAACGTGTGCTAATGCCGCCATTGGGTTGATATATGTTCCTTGTGCTGTCGCAGCAGCCATGAGGGCTGCTTGCTGCTGTAAATAGAAAATTTATAATCGAAAACATATTCGGGAATATCGATTCTCTCAACTGGTACGTTTCAAGTTGGAACATGAAGTAGACATTAAACAGAAAGTTACGTATTACATCGAAAATTATGCTTATGCATCGTATGACCACAGCATATTGTTGTTATTATTATACGAACAAGTGTACTAAATTAATTTTGCAATACGTATAAACTTGTAAATATGAGGATAACAATTGAATTTCCTACACGGAGGAGTCGTAGTAAGGAGTGATGCAATTAATGTGGCGGAACTACCGATCGTTTCTAACAAGACAAACAATTGCAGGCTGTGATTCGCGATAACGAGAATAACCAGACGGTAATGTGGTAACGCGAGAACCATTAACGGTAATGCGACCCACCTGAGCATAAGCGCCGTAAGCGCCGAATTGATTGAAGACGAAAGGGTTAAGGAGGCTCATGTTCCCGGCCATTTGCTGCATGCGTCTTAGTTGTCTCTCTTTCTCAGTATCTGCGAACTTTACCACTAAGCTGGATGACGCACCCTGAAACAGATGATTCCAATCGCAAGTTAGTCTTCAGAGTATTCGACTGATCTTCGATGGTTATTAAACAATTCATTCCGTGTAGACAATATCATTAATAAAAACGAATAGTAGTCGTAATTTTTGTCGGAAACATTTTTCACTAGGATGAAAAAAAATTTGTACGCTAACAAAAAATAAAGAAATTATCTGATTTAATTTTGATTAATAAAATAATGGATACAACATTTGGCATTTTTATTTCATAATCCCTAAGCAAACGATTAATTCTATGAGTGCCTACTTAATATTTGGCTTGAAGCACGCTTGCAATGACGACAAGCACAATTAAAAAATCATTTAGTCGAGTGATCACGCAACGCACGAACCACGCCGAAGGTTCTGACGCTGTTGCGCGATAAATCGCGCCGGGATTAACTTGCTTACGATGTAAATTGCCGTGCTATGACAAGCAAGTCTGAAATGCGGGATCAAATACTCCTATCAGACGTGCTGGTTCGTAATTTCCATGAGACGAAGCAACCCCCGCAGCAAGGGGATTACCATCGCCGTCGCAAAGCCGTATAATTTTCTGGGAGGCTCGCATTTTCTCCGTGACCGCGTGAGAGTTTCTCATCTCATCTGTGGATTTACAGCACGTAGAAAATTCGATATTAACACTGCCTCGGTAAGATTACTAAAGAATAATAAATACAAGCCACGATAAAATAGATCGTACGATTTCCATTCACGAAATTCGTTCGGTCGTCGCGGGAATGGCGAACGGGAAACGGAATTATCGAAGATATTTTTCAATGAAGAAAAAAAAAAAATACGTTTCCTTTTAAGACGGTTACGAGGATACGGAAGGCTATGACGTTTTCACCGCGTCTAAAATATAAATGGAAAGGCAACAGGTGGCCAGTGGCCATTGTGGCCGTGAAGAAAAGCTCAGCTTTCGAGCTCCTAGTGATATATTATATTCACGTCATCAATGCAAATGCTGGGCGTGTCTGACTTTATATAACGACGGTAATATTGTAACCCGTTGACACGCTGCCTGAAATTCTCGTTTCGCGTCACGCGATTTTGCATGGTTCATCCCACATTTCCTCTCTTCGCTCAGTCCTCTCTATACACTTTTTATTACTCTTCTTCATCTTGTTATTACTCGTCAATAGCTTAAAGACTGCACGTAATAATCCTTCACGTTTTTTTTAATTTCGTTCGACAATAAATCCAGTCTTTTGTTAAAAGCATTTTTGTATAGCTGACCGCGTTTTGAACATTTATCGATATTAATATCATCGCCGAATTTCCTTTTTCCTTTTGTTCTACCGCGAGCTCGAAACAATGGATATAAAAAATAATGTAAATTACACATGATCGGCGTTAAAACCGATTTGGCACGTGCGAGTCATAGTGGCGCGTGTCCTCGCATTAAAAAGATAATACGTGGGACGCGCTCACATGCGATTGGGTATTACTGGATGCAAAAGGATGATCCAGGTATTGATTGCACTGATCGAGCGTGCATTCGAACCAGAGACGATACGTTCTGGGTATCAACGAATTGTATACCGGGATATTGCGTTCGTTAAAAAACGCGCTTGCGCTTTCATTATTTTTGTGCAGTACATTTACCTATTGTTAACAAACATGCGGGGGAGGGGAAGGGGTGGGGGTGAGGGAGGCACGAGCGCGTATTCGAATTCTGCAAAACCTTTAAAAGGCTTCTCTTTTTTGTCGAGAGTCTTTATAGATATCACCGACAAAGCGAATACCCGGGCAAAATTTACAGATTTTATGGAACGCGGAAGTACATGGATCGTGTCGCTGGAACGAAGTCAATTTAGTTCGCCAG
The DNA here is from genome assembly GCF_001652005.2 of Ceratina calcarata. NCBI lineage: Eukaryota > Metazoa > Arthropoda > Insecta > Hymenoptera > Apidae > Ceratina > Ceratina calcarata. The sequence goes on along the minus strand of NW_017165837.1, from coordinate 799,451 downwards.
ATTTTTTCAACGAAAAAAAAAATCAAATATTCCGTCTGCTATTTTCTGTTCGTAGCTTTTGTTATTATATTGTGTACTGGATTATTGAGTGAAAAATAGTCGGAGTCTACCCGTCGACCGAATGAAGGTATTGTCAATTAAAAATTGTCAGGATGACTTACGCGTGACAAAGTTCCGAGTATTTTTCATTATCGTCGGCTTTTATTAGCCTCTCGCGCGAAGCACCCCGCTCTGCTTTCGGCCAAGCGTCGAATAGGTTCGGTGTTTCGTGAATTGTGTTCAGGGGACACTTTACCGGCGAGGGAGCGAGGAGGGAGGACGAGAATGGCTAGCTCGCAATTATTAAAAGTTTCGTTTACAGCCAAGTCGAACGGGGGCCAAACGCGCGTATAACCGCGGCCTTTCAAGGAAACTGGAATCCGGCCACAGTTTACAAGACATAAAAGTTACGCGGGGTTCATGGCTGGATACAACTTTCCACATTACTATAACTAATACCAAGAGCATTCGCGAAACTCATACGTGTTGTTCCTCTCTTATCCTTTCCCGAGGAACTCTGAAACTAAAATTAAAAAACCCCTCGTACGTTTAAAAGCTACCGTGTGTATTAACAATTATCGTATAATTATCGTATGAATAAAAATTTTGTTCGAAACACGAGTTTTCCAATGACACCTTTCTGTCGTTAATCAAATGTTCGCAGAGATTGGCTGGCAGTAATCAATGCTAATTTATTTATAAATATTTATAGCTAACTTGTAACACGCGTCGCAGTGTTTGCAGTAGAATCAGCCGGCTAAATAATTGTTAACGCGTCAGGACAGCCGGTTGTTCTCGGCGCCAGTGGAACGAGTCAATCACAGCTCCGACGCATCGATGTCACCGGCGATGGGAAAATTCGCAGGGCAAAAATATTCATGATTGTTCCTCCGTAAAGCCGAGAAAAATATCGACAAGCCGCGAAACGTCCTCGTAAAGAGGAAGTAGGAACGGTGAGGGTGTCGTCTTGCGTTCACTTCCGGCGTGCAAGGCGGTGCCGCTCGAACAATTCGTTATGCGCGGTGAAAATCGTCGGCTCGCGTTGAGAAAAATAATTTGTCTCGCGTCGAAGGCCTCTCTCTCCGTGTGTATCATCGCGCGTCGCACTGGCTGTGTGACATTTACGCGAGCGTTCACGTATCGATACGTATGTGCATGCGCGTCGATATAGAGAAAGGCCGACGGGCTAGAGGGTTAGAGGGGGGGTAAGAAGGGTGCCGAGGTCGCATCGGAGCCAGCGAAGCCGAAGCCTCATTATTGGGGGATTACGGTTCATTAATTCCGATCCAACGTTCTGAACTACACGTGAAAAGAAAAAGCCACCCCAAGCGATATCACGAGGAGGAACGTTTGAAGCCTCCGCCACTCCTCACTCCTCCGGCTCGTTATGTTTGTACACTTTGCCGTTTAGGTTGTCTCTTTAAAATTCGTGACACAAAAGCTACAGTCTCATTATACTCGCGTGTATAAAGTCTTCGTTACATCGCGCTTTCACACAGCCGGGCGGCGGTGCCGCGTGGCTGCGAGGATTCTACTTTGTACCTAGCTACCACGGCCGAGACAGTTCCCGGCTTTTGTAATATTAAATCGCCGGAAACGAACGGAAACGCCGCGCCGCCGTTCCTCTGGGCTCTTTCAATAATCCTACCGACAAAGCTACTTCCTCGTTTCGTTCGTTCATTGACGTCGTAAGCTTCTGCAAAAGCGTTCTTTTATTAGCGACGTTATACTCGTTAGACGGAGATTCGCGCGACCTCGGACGGAAACGTTTTACCGTCTCTAATAAATGTTTGCAATAATATTCTTGTGAACATAAAATAACAGCCAATGGAGCTGTTGCAGCGAAAACGTTTTACACTATTTTAATCTGCAAGAATTATATAGGAGATTTTTTGTGCGGAAAGAAGAAACGTAACTAAACAATTTATAATATTTTAAATAATTTTCTTGATCTAAAGACCGACAACTTATTAGCGAGATTACGAAAAGTGAAACTGGACACTTCTGCTAGATCCACCCGTTTAACAAGTATCGGGTAGACGAAAAAGGCCAAGGTCCTTTGGGATTAGGCGAATCTTTGAAAGGTTCGATTCAGAGAACCGCGGTATTGCAGCGGACGTGGCAACGGAATGAAGCAATTACCTACTGATTGGAGGTTCTCCCGTTAGCTGCGCCATCACACTTGCCAATTCGCCAGCTGGTAATTTCAATAGATACAACTGAAACCGCAAGACTGGCTGGAACGCCGATTGCCCCTTGTCCGCGTGATTCCCTCTAGGAACCCGAAACGTAGGGATACGACCAAACTATTATATTTGTTGCCGTTCAATTTACTGTAATTCTAATCCAGCCGAGAAACTTCATTTGATAACTCAGAAAAGTGTCATTCATTAAATCATCCTTGAAACTCACAATAGTTGAGATTCCCTTGGCATGTCGTGCAAAATAAATGTCAAAGAAGTTTATGATCAGAAAACGAATTGAAAGAGGATTTCGTTTTATGAATATTAGCTCGCATTTGAAATTCGCCAAGGTTATTTTGGTAAGAGAAGTTCCACAATTACGAGGAACGTCCTCATGAATTCGAGGTTCGATCGATCGTAGAAGACGAAAAATCCTATCTGCGATAATTTAATCTTTACCGGCTAAACGTCCGTGCAATAATTTTACTTCCCCGGTCACGCAACAGTCGACGTTACGTTCGAGCGAATCGATTGTCTATTTTTAAGCCGACGCTTCGAGACACCGAGCCGCTCTGCTCGCTTCAATTTAAATTTAATCACGGTAATAGCGATATTAAGAACCGCTGCTTAAGAACAATCATCCTTTAGGAAGAATGGAATCGTATCGAGGGGTTCTCTCATGTCTCACGCTTGATCGCGCTCCTTTTTCCTCGTCTTCCGTACTACTTTTCTTGCCCACGGGATTTAGTCTCCCGTTCTGACTCCCGATAGAAAAGACTCGCCAAACAAGTAACAGTTGTACAGGAGATAAAAGCAATGCAATTACGAGGCCGCCGAGGGAATTACTCAGGGAATGTCTTTAATTAAATGTTGGTAGCAGTTTCCGAGCCTCCGTTAATGCAGAGACAATTTCCTTCCATCCACTTTTCGCTCGTTTCCTTCAAGAGAAAAGGAACATCCACCGATGCTCAAGGGCTCCCTACCATCCGCGCCACGTCAGCTCACGACACACGTTGCCACCCGCTCTCTCGTTTTTAGTATAACGAGCTTTACAAGTACGCATACCTAATCGCCCTGATCGCCGAGCGAGTCAACAGTAAACAAAAATCGATAGTGAATTAATCAATCGACTAAATCTGTAATACACCAACAGCTGTGTTTTGTAACGTGTTAAAAAAATCATCGATGTTAAAAACAAAATTTTCTAGCTTAAAACGTTATTTCATGTTTAGAAACCGTTTGGGAGCTGCTTGGAATCGGGCATACGCGAGAAGCAAAGACGTTCTTTAAATTCGTCCGCGTGTGTTTCACGGTGGAAAAATAGCGGGTCTGGTGGGGTTCTTTTTATTCCGAGCACTTAATTTCCAAGCGGTGTCGGCGCGGCACGGCGCAGCGTCCCGAGGATTTGAGGCGAGTAAAATAAAAACGGAGCAACGTTACGTAAAATTCCTGCGCTGAAAATGACTGTGTTACGTTCTGGCACGTCCTAGCCAGGACCGTGGCAAAACACTTCTCTCTCTCTCTCTCTTTCGATCTGTCTCTGTCCGTCGTAGGTTTGCTTTTATTACGAGACATTACAGGAGTTTGCAGACCCATGGGTAAGCGAGGAGAGCGCATGCCGTGTCCGGGCGCAGCGGGGGAGGGTGAGGGGCGGTTTCGCGAGCGTGTCGCGAGGCGTGACAAGAAATGTCACACGCTTCAGAAGGCATAACTACGCGCGAGGCCGGCTCTCCTCGCTCGCATTCCATTCGGTGACACGTACCTGCCGCGGCAGAGACGAGGGGAACGATAGGGACGCGGGGGCGTAGGGGATCGGAGGGATCGCGAGCCTCGCAGAAATATTGAGCCCCAGGAGAAATATTGCCCGTTGCGTGACGCGCGCGAACACCCTGTCAATTCGAGTAGAGCAAACCGCATTATACGGCCCGATGAGCTCCCAGAAAAAAAAAAAAAAAATGATCGTGGGGGAATCTGCGCGGCGTGGCCGGCAATTTTTCACGCTAATAACCTTGGTTTAATGATCGATCAGTTGATACCGCGCGCTATGATTTCGAAATTGACCCTGCGCTGCCGGGACCGAGAGAGCACGCGTACCGAGAATCCCCGAGAGAAATATTGTTCCTCTATAATATAGATGTAAATGCGTTCTCCTTTGACAAGGGGAACGATTGATTCTCGAAATATTGCTTCCAAATTACTTTTTCACTCCGACATTATTTAAACTTCTAAATACTTTTTACATATTTAAACACGTCCTCCATTTTTTTTCAACCAAATTCGATTACTATCATTTATTTTTTACCATAAATATGTAATTATTATTATTATGCTTAACTTAGGAAAGTAAGGATTCTAATCCTGTGAATCGTAAGTCGCATTAAAAGATCTGAAATTCGCGGTTCAAGAATTACGCGAGAATGATTGAATTGTGGGTCTTAGGAGCGGCGTAAAAATGGTTGAGCCTTGGAGATGCTTTACGAAGCCGTCGACGCAACGTGAATCATGTTACACGGCTGTTGAATTCGAAGAGAAAGGTGTTTACGGAACTTGAATCGTGTAAAATAACATTTCGCGGGAAGGATGTTTGACAATGAGAAATATCGAACGACGGTACCATGACTGCAGAGGTATTTGCTATCTCATGATCCGATATAGTACACATTGTAATTTTACTCCCAATATAACCTACGACGTTAACAATGGACATAAATAATTTCGTTTTTATAGATGGAAACGTAAAAACTATTTTATCGTCATACTCGGCATACACCATTGCCGTACCTAACTCGCGATCATTATTATAAACTAGAAATACTTATCTAAATAAGTATCAGTACTATAAAACTTACTTTTATCGTATCTTTATTTCGCGAGATCGCTGCAGAGATTACACATACGTATATACGTTTAAATATAACATTTCTAGAGCCGAGTTTCTGCACAAGTCCGTCATTGATTTTCCACCGATAATGGCAATGTCAAACATTTCTACCGATACACGTTTCACTGCGGCAAGTTTTACTACCGGAGCAGCAATTTCGCTGGAGTAACAGTGTTAAACTCTAAGCGGAGCATAAAGGAGGGGCAAACTATTTGAAGATACGTTTGAAACTGTGTCTGCGTACGTATATACATTAGACATCATAAAACATTTAATCGCAATAGTTGTTCCGCTATCGTACACCTGACTATGCTCGAGTCTTCACTGAAATTTTTAAGGCGAGTAAATCCTCGCTGCGAATTTCGAGACCGATAAAACAGAGCCGTCGGTGAATTTTTGCTTTTAAACGGTGAAATTGACCGTGTTCTCTACCCCGGATCGCTCGGTTGCTTCCAGAGAACGTTAGTGCCTCTCGAGAAACTAACCTTATAAGTTCGAAACGCTGTTGAATGGGTAAAATCTTCGGGAGATGAAACCCCGGCTCGTTCTCAAGTTTTTCGGCTTTGCTATTATTGTATTTTCCGATGAACGAGATAGGAGGCCGGATGTTCCGAGAGAAGTACATATATACGGATGTATATGTATGTATAGATCTCAACGTACACGATGCGAGATCTGTGGTGTAGGTGAACCCGAAAACATTCTTACTCGAGAAGGGCAGAGGCTCGAGATTTTCCTCCCCCTGTTCCTGCCCTTGGCTCGCTTTCCACCAAAGTAGAGAGTCCTTGGAATGTTCCGGCGGATCCCTCATATCTACGAGGTTCCGATGCTATTCGCGCATCCCTCGATTTAACAGGCCTTAATCATTACAAGGACTTTCCACGAGTTCAACGTTTTAGTCCTGCGATCGGATCGGATACCCTGTAGCCTGTACCAGCCGACGATATTCTATACCGTACGATATACGATATGCCGTATACCATTCAACCACTTAATCGCTCATCCCTTATGCAAACTACTCTCTGGAGCTCGTTTTGCGTTCGGATCCCGGCGAAGGAACATGCTTGATTGATTCGACACAAGCGCATCGTCGAAACCCAGCGAGGAATTCTACTAATATTTTCCTGCACTGGCATAATAAACGTGAAATGAAAAATTCCTCGGTTTCTGATCTCCCCTGTACATTAATAAATGTAACCCAGAAGGATAGTCAAAGGTGTTGGAAATGTACGCTGAATAAAAACTGAGGGAGGAACGTGCTAGTCGGAAGTTACAACGAATGATACAAACTTAACGCGAGGACAATTTAGTGCATTTTACGAGGCGCGGGGTCGGGCTGTGCTACGTTCATTACGAATGTTTCTACGAGGTTAATAAATCTCGAATCGTCCTAATGAAACAGCAAACTGCGTGTCTCGCGGCGTCCTCCGTTTTCGTACCCCGAGAACGGCTCGATGGGACGCGATGAAATCTCGTAATGTTAGTGTCAAAATTTGCATAATTCGCGGTGATAATTAAGCGATCTGCATATTACGCTGAGCACGGCACGCCGGCTCCTCTTTTAAGGGCAAATAGTCCTCGTACCCGGCGACGATCCTGAAGTTCCCTTCTGCGCCCACAATTTCTCCTCGTACATCTCGCTATTAGATTAGAGCGTTGTAACGAGTAATATTCACGTAACAGCCTCGCATCTGTCCTCCGCCTAACCCATCTGGCTCGACCGGCGCAATCCGTGATTTCGTACACGCAGCACACGCGCGACACGGAATGCGAATCTCTCGTTTATATCGGAAAATACGCGTATGTCCTTCTCTATTTTTTTCCCTCTACCGCTCTGTCGATGGATGCCGAAACAATTGCCGGATACGTCGAAAAATATCGGGTGTATATGGACTTTCAGCGTTCCTCGTACCTCGATATAGAACATGCCCGTTTCTTTTTTTCTTTGTACGCCAACGCGAATCACTTTATACCTTCCAGTTCTTCTTCATCGATTTTATCAATATGTAGTATCCATCGACACGTAATTTAATTGTAGAAACGTATCGTAAAGGTCTGCAGCAAGCAGTAGTACAGTTTAAGTAGTATATCCCCCATTGATCAGACACAGCGTTTCTCATCGTTCCTCGACGATCACTACTAGTAAATGGCTATTTACACTCATATTAAATACTAATTTCATTGAAACTCGACGTTAATCCAAATAAATAGTAATCGCACTTCGATACATCGGGTCGAGTCGAGGGAATAGCTATATAATGATAACAACGCCGGGAAGAGTGGGCGAGGGGGAGGAATGCCGTATGGTCAAGTTCGGCAAGCGGCTTTACGAACTTTCGCCAATCAGCAGGTGGAATCCCGGACGAAACTCACTGACAATTCAATTACAACTGGGAATTCCTGGTCCGACCCTAAGCTGAGAAAGTTTGGCGGTTTGATGGAGGCCGTGGGAGATCCAGAGATTCGGGAGAAGGAGGTGACCCACACTTCTCCAAGTGTTATGCAGATTTCTGTTTGGCCAGTCATTAGATTGCAGCCGGCGGTGTATTTGCAGCCGCGGCAGTCATTACCGCGGCCGTCCACCCTAGGTGATTCACTGCTCCCGGAGAATGATCATGAATACGTAATACGTTCTCTTAACGACATTATTTTTACTGCTGGCGCGACTAATAATAGAATACAGTTCGACGATGTCAAAATGAGATCATACCGTACTGTCTAATCATTTCCGGACTAAAATATCTATCCACGTTGCACTGGTACACTGTATCGATTTTGTGAAGTCCAAAGTAAAAAAAAAAAATAGCTACCACTTACCGGCATAGTTTGGCTACCGTGTAAAGTATTGATCGCCGCTAGTGCTTCTTGATGCGATGAAAGTTTCACGAATGCACAGCCTGAAACAAAAATGAAAGTTCCATTAGTCGACTTGCGGATTAACCGAGAACCACGATCATCGACGCTATGCTTAGAATTCCCCATTCGAATAATTAACAGACGGTTGATTTTCGTTCGCAATAATTCACGTCCGGTGGAAATAAGTCGAAAATCGTTCGTTTTTTTTTTTTCTTCTATGAGAAGGACTCGATGGGAGATAGGACGGGGTGACAGGGGTTCTGTTTCCACCATTGTCACAGAGTCGAGAGCATCTCCAACGATGATGGAACGATTAATCGCCCCTACTCCCCGGTACGAGCGCGTGCTTATCGTTATAGTTAGATGGAGACGCGAAGACAAAGAACTCGAGGGTGCTTTGAAAAATTGACGCGCCAGTGGAGCGCAACGTGCACTTAATAAAAGATGTTTACCACGAACGGAGAAACGCTCCGTTATCCGGGACACCACTCCTGATTTCGAGCAATAACGATGCGTATCACGGCGCGCAAACGATCCTGAAATGTTGCCCCTGTCCACGATCGTTCACGAAATAATCGCGGACGCTTTGTCACACTGTTTGAAAACAATTTCAGGGAAGATAGTGTTGAATAAATAGCGTGCCATTTAATTAAACGACGTGTTTTCCAAGTTTTTCTTAAGCGACGAATCTATATAAGAATATTGTGTCGATTAAGATACGCGTGGTTGAATTTCATTTATCAAAACAGAATTGAAGAAATATCCCAAGTTTCGTGATCGAATTTCAATTCTGTCGTACATAAAATTCTTGGCTGTTTGCTTTAACTGTCCATAACCTGGCAGAACTCGACGTATTTCATAGAGGAATCCACGAGGAGGACAGGGAGAAGAATGCCCGAAATCGGAGATAAAAGCGATCCGAAGTGTAGGTAAGGTGGACAAGATTTTCTCGCGATTCAACTCCTGTCGTTCACCGACATCGCAAGAATTTGTCCGAGACCCTAAGCTTGTTCTGGCCCCACCCTCGCTATTCCTTCTTGTGCAAGCGAAATCTCTGGCGGAGCTCTCGAAGACGATGCGCTCTTGAGATTTTTCTCCACCAGCTTCGAACCAGATGGGGTAGTAAGGTCGCGCGGAAATAAAAGAGTCGAATTTCTTGAAAGTTCGCGTCCTCTGAACGCGTACGTGTATAAGCGCGCTCGTGTGCGTCCTCTATTCCTCCACCGCTGACACACCGCGTGTACACGTGCACGTATACGCGCGTACACGCGCGTAGACGCGCGAACGCGTGTATGTACGTTGGTTCGTGTGCCTGTCTATTCCATCGGCTCCTTCTCGCCGGGCTCGAAAACTCTGTTTGCCCCCTCGAACAACGGCGAACAACAAACACTGGACAAACCGCTCGGCCCTCCGTCGACGACGACGATGTAGACTAGTTTTGTGGATCTCTCCCCGTTCCCGCGCGCGTTTTCGTCTCGAACCCTCCACGTCGTCGACCCCTTCTCGAACCCTTCCCAGACCCATCCGTTCCACTGTTCTCTCTTCTTCTCTACCCCATTCGCCTGCGTGCCACCACAGAGAGCCAGTTCGAACCAATCGATAACGCCTGCGAGACTTTCCACTCATATATTTGATTGCTCGGCAAACATGTCTAAGTTTATTCTACGGCCCCCCCTCTCATGCCCCAACCCCGTGTGCGCGTCGTACCCATCCCACGTAGCGCGATGTACGCCGTGGCGGGTAGCGCTAACGCGTGTGCTTCCCTGTGCCATACGGAACGCTAGAGTTTCCGATACGCTGGAAACTCGAAAAAGAAGGGTGGGAACGAATGTTTTTTCTCGCTTTATGCTCGGAAAAATTTGATCGTGTCAGGAGCGGAGAGGTGTATTTATAGTCCTCGATCGAGACGCGATGATTGGAAAGCGAGATGAGCCTCGCATTTTAATTCGGTCCCGAGATAATCTTCGGCTGCTATTTTTCTCCCAGTCAATTTTCAGCCCGTGACCTGGCGCGCGTCGCCGTGGCTGATTTTTCAATTTCGAAATCGAGTTTATGCAGTAATTTATCTCGTCCCGGATAGTTAATACCGTATCCCGTGATGGGAAGATTGAAGGGAACACTTAAACTGGCGACCCAAGTACTGAGCCGAACTAAGCTATCCTCGGCAGATTCGGTATTTATGGTATTTAAAGTTCATCGGTGAATCGCGCAACTTTAAATGCTATCAAAATTTCTGCCCACCGACGAGCAACTTAATTGTTTTGCTAGCAAAACGAAAAAGCCACGGAGTTTTTCAATTTATTTCCCCGGGATTAATCTTGAAAGAGCTAACGTAATATTACTCGATTTTGCTGTACGATGTTTACTGTAGAAAACTGGTCAAACTTTCGGGCGAACCTAAGTCCCGTATCGATCAAGCCGGAGTTAATAATTGAATTTATCCGTAGGACGTCGAAAACCTCATTAGATCCGGGCTTAATTGTTTTTGGAACTAAGGACAACGGCGGAGGAGATTATCGGTACCCTCTAGTTCCGAAAACTTTCGATTCTACGATAAATTAATGTACCTTTGTTTGTTCCACCGTCCGGTTCAAGGTGTAACGTAAAAATGTAGGTGACGTGATCGGATAAGACACGACGATAAGTTCACTCTGTGAGAAAGTCTAATAATTAACTCCTACACATGACAAAGTCGCACAACTAGAATAGTTAACGAGTATTTGACAAAAAACGATAAAAATAGTTTACTGCCAAATACTCGTTTCACCTTTGATCTCGGAAAAACTTTTTGTCTCAAAATTTCGAAAGGTGTTTCAAATAAAAATCATGGATATGACCTGTAAAAAAAGTCGTATACGATGAGCTCTTTCGTCACTGCATAAACTTTGGAGAGTTGCGAATCTCATTATGCTTCGTCGAATTATCAGACTTCAAAAATCAACAACATTTTCTGTTATTCGTCCGCCTCGTATTGTGGTTTTAGACAACAATCGCACTTGAAAACTGACCCACATTTTCATTAAAAATGTTATCTAGTTACATTCACTTAAATACACAACATTTTTATTCTTGTTCGTAATAATATATCCAATTATTCTCGTTCACAATTTTCTATTTTAAAAGTTAACAATACCAGTCGATTATAACATTAAACAATTGCATTCCACGCTGTGACCTAGTTATAACAATATAGTTCCAGCCGATCACATAATCCTATCTTACTCTGTTTTAGAATAAAACAATGCAACACTTTTTTTACACCAGTTCCGTTTAATCCATTCCATTGCATGGGGATTTAATTAACACATTTCACGGAACAGCTTGGGTGCCGTATTTTAAAATAATGAGACTCAGGATTGGACAGGTAATAAATATTCCCTAAAGAGGATGTCGCATTTGATAGACGTTTGCACGCACCTCCGAGTTCAGCCAGGGGTTGCTGATGCGCGTCAGGTCGTTATCGCAGCGTGTCCGTGCCAACGCGGGTGGGGTTCTTATTATTTCGTTAATGGATTTGGGTCACTGACTAAATGAAAAAAAAATAGTTCACCGATCGTGACGTGTCAGAATAGGTCACACGAGATTTAATATCGAGCCTGGATTACAGTCGTTCGTTATATTGATTCCAGTCTATATATTTAACCCTTATTGTGTTAAGATGAGTCATCTGTGCCGAGAGGAAATTCTGCGTCGAGCTTTCGACATGACAGAATTGTTTGCACAAATTAATTTTTGTTAAAGTATTCCAGTTTAAATATATTCATCTTTCACATACAAGTTGAAACATCATTACGCAGAAAGAGTTAATAAAATTGAACTGCATCAAGGGATATTGAACGATAAAACATATTAAATTTATGAAAGTTTCATTGCATTACTAATTTCCATAGGAGTTAGGTGAAAATGTTAAAGAGGGCAGTTACATTTTGTACTCATTCATGAGATGAAAAGCGTCGAGTAAGGAACGTGGCGAGAGCATTTTTTATTCGTTCATCGAGCGAAGTGCTCGAGACACTTGCTGGTGAGCGAGAGAGAAAGGGCGGGTTGTAATGTAAATCGTTTGAACGTTCATACATATGCTCGATCTCGATAACCGGCGTTCGAGTTGCTGGCAGCTTGCGTGTGCCGACACACTGGGAACGGACCAAACGAATCAATTTCATTGATGAAGCTACTAAAACCGAGCTGGTCGAACACGAGCACTCGTAATTGGTACAACGGTTGGTTTTACAAAGTACATAGACCACGACTGGATCGTAGCTAGAAACGAACTCAAAAAAAAAAAGGAAAAAACAACATGCGTAAGTGTATGTACGCTCAGTATACGCTTATTCAACGCTGGAGAGAAACAGAAAGAGAGAGACAGGGGATATATGCGGAACAAGGGAAAGCAGAGGTAGGATAAGGGTGGGATTAAAAACGCTGACAAAGTTACTAAACACTCGTGTGCTCAGCTCTTTTTATATTCTCGAGATGAAACCAGGGGTTAAAGGGAAGAGGAGAGAAAGAGCGGAGGAAAAAAACGGGATGGGGAAAATGGGCGAGCATCGTAGCTCGCGGGAGAGTCGCGCGATGGCAACGGAGGGAGAAAGAGAAATGCAAATGTAAATGCCGCGGAAAAGAGATATAGAAAGTGTGGAATATAGTGGATGACGGCAAACTAGGAATTCGGTATAAGAGATTTGCGCAGGTTCGCCGCAGCGGGGAAATGGGAGGAGCGAGAGAGGAATAGGGGGAATAAAGGAGAAACAAGACATGTAAATCCGACGAGAGGCGGACGAGAAAAAAGGAGGAGAATGAATATTGCGACCTTTACAATGCAGAGTGGACGAAGATGGACATGGTTCGAGAAGTCGTCTCCTCGATTTTTTTTATAGAAGTAAAACCTCATCCTTTGTGCGCCGCGTCCTCGTGAAGCGTAACACTTTCCGGGATAAAGAGTACTTTTAAAAGGGGTCTCGAAATATTGTTTGCTCGCCGCGAGGAGCACTGTTCTACGTATCGTGAAAAAATATTCTTATACACCGAAATGGGTTTTGATGCATGCACAAACGAACGTTCGGAATGAAACGCGGTAATACCCCTTTGATCACGATGCACACTTGACTAAAAATGAAGATAAGCGCGCGTATCCTCGGTACAATAAATGTCGTACTTCATTATTATATTGACTTGTCACATCGCCTTCAAATATCGCTGTTTCGTCGCAATGAGGTTGAATTTAATTTTTCACCCGAGTACCACGTTTAGTTAACAAAAAATTTTATTTGCTTTCCCGAGGTACTTTCGAGTCACAGTGGAGACTTCGATATCACGCGAACTCGCAGCTCGGAGAGGGAAACAAATACGTATAAGAGGCAGCGTAGAACGCGAGGGAGCGTGTAGTACGAGGTGGGATGGCGAAGCGTAATGTGGGGACACGAAATGCCATTATAATGCGGACACGACCGAATCCCAGGGGGATGTAGGGACAGGGTGAAAGAGAAAGCGAAAGAGCGAGCACGGTAAAGAAGACGGAGGAAGACAAAGAGGCAGACACGTACGAGAGCGAACGGGTCGTGGCCGTGACAACACCCGGAAAACGGCGTTGCCGCGGCTGTTATTACGAGAAGATAAATTTCCGACCGAAACGTCTCTCTTTTCACATTCGAAAAATATCGCGACGTCTCATTTTCGGTGGCACTCAGCTGAATTACATTCTACTTACGAAACCGGCACGACATTCGTTTTAAGGTGTCTGCTTTATGACACGCGGAATCTTATTTCTAACCGCGGCGACGTTCCACGATCCCGTTGCAACGTATTCATAGAACTTCCTCTCTCGTAACAAGCCCGAACACCACGCGCAATACGTGCTGGCAGTCGCGCATTGTGTGCCAATTTAAAGTAAGATGGCTCTTTGCCGGGAACTTGCCGAAACACATAGACCGATATCGCAAACTCTGTAGTTGCTTTTCAGTCGATTGATTGTTTACCGCACTGTCGAACGTCGTCGACAGTGCCGCACTTAGGTCGATTGATTTCAAACTTCTTTAGACTGCGACGTCGAACGTTGTGGACATTGTTACACTTAGGTCGATTAATTTCAAACTTCCCGGAATGACGAATTTCATCTTATTGTTGGAAACCTACAGATATGGACGTTAATTCACGATCAGTTTCACGCTCTCCTCAGACTTCGATTTCCAACGACTTCCAATGCAGCATCGAACTTTCTCAACATACGTAAGATAATATCCTTGTATAGATAATCGTTCGTTCCTTGAAGTTCGAAATTGCCATAGTTTACTGCTTCGATTAATTGTGAACAAAAGATTCAGAATTCTTCTCCAGCGCGATATCAAAGATCCCGTAATAAGTGCGTGGCGTTCAGGGAGAACGATAAGACGCTGGCGCGAGGGTGTTCTCGAGCATCCCTTTACGGTCGTTTTGTAATTGACGGCGGCCTATGCCCGTGGGAGCGGCCCTTCCCAGCAGATTCATCTAGATTACAGTGCAAAACTACTCTTCGCTTGGCGTATTTACCCGGCATTAAATTACACACACGATCGCGCGCGCGCGCGCGCGTCGATGAGGGTCGAGCGAGGGCGGGCACTCCGCCGATTTACTTTCATCACATCCAATATTGATCACGTCCAACGTTCGCGCTTTATTTATGCAACGCAGTGTATTATCGTAAAATAGCGACTACAGAAATCGTGTCCCCAGCCTGTGATCAGCCTCGGTCGCATTTACTATGAATTTCGTTGGAGATCTTCCTAGATATTCAATTCCCAAGGAAAAGGCGTAGCGTGTCCCATTTACATAAGTTCTTCGATGTTATTTCCCGGATAGAGCGATTTTTAAAATTTTATTAAACGACGATAATGTTTAAAATACGTCGTCACGTATGAAAATGAAATTTCTATCACGTTTCACATCGGTTTGGCCGAATTCACTTTCAGAAATTCGAGTTGGTCTCCTGTAAAACGTAGAATACCGTTGTAACTTTGACTACGGAAATCGGGAACCGCTTTGATCCGAGTGTCGCGTTTACTGCGAATTTCGTCAAGGCTTTTCCGCGCACCTGCCTCGAACCTTTTCCCTTTTCTATTCTATCTGCAACAGATGTTCTAGAGATTTTTTAAAAGTGCGCAAAGGGAATACGAATAAACGCTAGGCGAATGTTAAAAAAGTGTTAAACCTTTGTTAAACATTTTATGAACTAGTCACGTCGTTAACTGCGTAATTATTTTTTAGTACTTTAGATCTTTTAGGTTGTTTCTTGTTTCACAATTTTTACAGATTCGACAGCTATTACAGTTCTGATGACGGTTTTCGAGCGAGTTCGTTACGTCGTGTTGCGCAATTCCGTCTCGAGTAATTCCGATAATACCAGTAATCATCCTGTCACCAAGTTAAGCCCTCGGTAAGCTTTCGATGCCTTTCGTTCGCGGTTTAGATCGGAAATAGCGGTTCGTAGAACATAGGAAAAGCTTGCCGACTTCCCATGGGGAATCTTCTCGTTTTCCTTGTTCGAAAGCACGACCCACGCTATCCACCCCCTCTTTCTTCTATACTTCGTTCGTCCTTGTCGCGCATTGACGAATCTCTTGCTGCTGGCTATTTTTTGAAATACAGCAATTGCAGGCTGTGTTCGCCAATCATGCGAAAAATCAATACAATATTTTCCCGCTGTATTTCCGAATGAACAACGAGTCAATTCGTTCCGCAATTCTGAACAATTTCCAATTTCGATATTAATCGTTCCATTTTATCACTGATATACAACTTAAATAAGATGACGCAGATGTATTTTCGTGTAAGAGGATCGACGGAAATGAATCATTTGCAGTGGGAGCATATAGGATCAGAGTCGGAGTTGGAACTACTAAAATTAATTAATAAAATAGCGTTCGCTACCTCTTCGATTTATACAGAGAACTGGCACCGCCTTTGCGTACAAACGACCGATTCTAATTTGAACGGAAGTTCAAAGCGAACATTCCCCGTCGCTTCTGCACGATCGCACTAATTTTCTGTGCGGGAGAAGGACAAGCTACATAGTGTACTATGTACCGCGCGGGCGGACGGGCGTGCAAAAATGACCAAAGAGGAACAGTAAGTTGGGCTCGAGAGAAAGAGTGAAGAGCACATTGTCCTTCGGAGGTCATAAAGGAAGTCGCGGTAAAGGCATCGGGAGTCTTGGGATATCGCGGGTACGAGGGAGAGGGGAGGTAAGAGACGGAGGACGGACGGTTCGAAGAGTAAAAAGAGTCGAAAGGAAAAGGGGGACGCAGTGGAGCAAAGTAGAGTCTCCGGGCTAATTAAATAACTAGCAAAGTCACCTAGCAACTTGGCACCTCGGCCCCGAGTCCATCCCCTTTTCCAAGTCCCGCGGTCTTTCTTACTGCCGGCTTTCTATGCTCCCCGCCTGTCTCTCTTCTCTCCCTCGCCGTCGTCCCCGCCTTCTGTTCCCTCTCTGCTCCCCCCCCTCCCAGGTCTCGCTTCCGTGGTGCGAATGCACCCTCGTCGCCCACGTCACCTCGTTATTTAATTAAACTTCGCGGAAGCAGCTCGCGGCTGCTTGATACCGAAGCACGTAGCTCGTCACCTTCCATTTTCCTCGTCTCCTGCCATTTCTTATTTTCGTTCTTTCCTCGCGAATCATTTGCGGAACGTGCCACGCCGGAAACCAGCCTGCTATAATTGCTAAAGCGCGGATGCGACAACATCGTCCTCGACGCGTTCCCCCCTTTTCTCTTGTAACATTTCTCGCCGCCTGATTCGGATTACTCAAGCCTCGGCAGATATTACTTGATATAATTAATCGAGATAGTATTCATCAGTATCTACGTGTTACTGACAATATTTCAGTTTATTCGGTGATAAAGTTAGTCGTCTTTTAGATGTCGTTCCTCTCGATTGATTTTTCTCTCTCGCATTACGAATTATATCATAAAAAAAAGGGACGAAGGAGATTTCAATACGGTCTTCTTATTCCTTCATCCGAGAATTACCGTTTCCCTTTCAACGTTCACTGATTTCGGCGGAAGCGTGGGGCTGTAACTGGTCGAGACGTCATAAAGAAGTCCCTGGAGGAGTCTCACCGTGAACCATTAATTTACTGCCACAAAAGTAAACCGCGAGGGATCTTCGGTGAAATTCGCTTCGTTCCCCTTTATACCAATCTGCTTCCCATCGTGCTCCTTCAACGCAATCATAAATGTACGTACGAAAAACATCCACGTTAGTCTTTGATTCAAATGCATCTTTACGTGAATTGCACAAACGTTGGAATAATGTGAATCACATGATTTTTTTCATCATTGATGTCAGATATTTTTATACGTCTTCCTTTATGAATTGATAAAAAAAAATCGAATGTTGTGAAAAGTCACAGAGATCAAACGATGTTCCACATGGAACGTGGAAGGAAGCGAAGCCTGTTGGAGGATTACGATCGGCTATTGTGGCGTGTTCTCCGGTTTGATGTAAATTTGTTTAGAGTAGCCCGAGGGGTTCTCGCGATGCGCTACCCTGACCGGCAGGAGTTTAATTTTGAGAAACGCAAACATCCCGTAATTAAGCAGACCCGGAGAATAGCATCGAAGGGTACGGCTGCGGAGACCCGGTGAAAAACCACTCATAATTGCCAACCGAATCAATATTTGACCTGCCTTTATAGTGCTGAATGGTCAGTAAGGACGATGGACTCCACCGTTCATTGCACGTACACACCGTCAAAGTACTCTTATATCGGTTCAAACTGAGAGCTCTTCACCGAAGAAGCAAAATATAATTCAAAAAAGTTGCACAAGTACAAATTACTTGCAAATACGTTCTCCACATTTCCCATTAAAACGTTCTCCCAACCACGGGTTGGTTTTCCGTAGTCTACAGGAAAACACGATGGAACATTTTATTCGTGGATAGAACAGTTATGCAAGGCAGATTAATAAGGTTCCAATGAACCTCGAGTTTTAATCGATCGAACTGAAAAGCCCATGACTCGTGCCAAGGGTCGATAGGATACCTAATCTTTAATCACGTCTTCAATGGAGTTTCTTAATCCGGACGGGACGAGATCGTGGCGGAGAATATCGTGAACTAAAAAGAAGCTCGAGTTCAGATAACGCGAGAACTTTCGAAATCACTGTCCGTTAAACTTCCTGGCTCTGTAGCCAAGAGGCGTGAGGGCTTTATTCTAGAACCAATCAAAAATTGTATCTTCTTCCCTTCCGATTGTATCAGAACGATAAAGAACTATCTTCTCATCTGTCAAAATGATTATTGAGATCTCTTTCTGGAGATATTTGTTCATTCGATAAATATTCGTTCACTCTTTTACAAAATGCGAGGGCCATCGTGTTTATAATGCAGAACGTTTGTACCTCTTTGCGACGGTACAACCTACTTCTTGTAAACATCCATTTTATTATGCTGCGGGAAATGAAAAAAAGTTTCAATATCGACGTACCTTTTTGTTTTCGAGATGGCGAATTGCCCCGGTAGAAACAATCATGCACCTTCGTCAAAGATATCCCCTTTCATAAAAGGACCGCGATGAGAGCAAAGCAAACTGCTATACACTGGTTTCCAACTCAAACGATATCGCGAACTTTATTCAATCTGATCCGACGGATGCACCGACCTCTTGTTTATCACGTATTTCTATTGATCTTCAATTGCTACGGGCATCTCTGCGAATCCATACGTACAGCAGCTATTCGTGGTTCTACCACCCGATACAGCTTTAACTCGAGCCGTCTACCGAATATATCGTCCTCTGATACGAAAATAACATGCAATAATATTTCATGTCTCAGATTTTTCAAATGCAATACGATTGGAAAAAAAATCAAAAGAGAATACCTGCCATTCTTTGGGTACTTACTTCATAAGGATGTATT
>NW_017165837.1:697513-780085 GCF_001652005.2 Ceratina calcarata | reverse complement strand
TTAAATCACTATAATTTTTCACAAAAAACCCATGAATTGATTTAAAATTTTGCAGGTAGCTTTTTAATAGTAATAGGAATCTATAATAACAAATTCAACATGCTGACATTGTTTAAGTATATAGCCTATACACCCTTAAATTCGAAACAGAATTACACATGATAGAGCTTTTGTTCAAGCTTTAACTGATTCTGAACAGCAAGTTACGCGGGGTTAATCCGAAAGCAAACCGCTACCCATAATGGCAGGCCGCGTCGCGCTCGAGCGTACAGTTTCCGGGTGGTTTGTACCTTAGGTGTGAAACCGTCGTTGTTGTTTACGCATGTTTACGAATGCAAAGTGTTTGCGAGCATTGTGTGCAAAGCCACGTGTACAGTGCGTGTAGCCGGGGCATTGAATGGGACACGGGCGTGCGTGTCGCAAAAGGGTGGGCGGCCGGTTCAAGAGGGACGGAGGAGGACGGAAGAGGGCGCATGCATGTGCAGAAGAGGGTGTTAGCACACTTGGCGAGCTGCCATTTAGGGTTAGCTCCCAAAGAAAGGAGGGTTCGAACACCCCCAACGTTTCACAGTCGCGCCCTCGCAAACGGATGTGGAAAAGACGGTGGCTTTCTTTCCCTACGACCGACTCGTTTCTTCTGTAAATACATTAAAAGAGAATCGCTACGCCGTTCCGCCCCTCCTGTTAGATCCTGGCTTCCTTTTTGTATTGACATTCGCTAATCTATTTCTACTTACTCGCATTTTCATTCTCTTCGAACTACAGTGGCTATCGATTTTCATAAATAATAATTGAGATTCGAATTTAATTTCAAAAATATCAAACGTAAAAACATTAAGCAACGTACGTCTCTGAAATCGTATCTTAAATGCTTTAAAGTTTTATCCACGAGCGTTCGTCTAAATAACTCATTTGAGATACGAAAATATCTCAGGGACAATGCGACGGTATCTGGGGCATACTTTAGTAGATACATATGATTCACGTTTCCCTGGCGTATAGTTCGCGCTTACGTGGCACGGAATTCACGCTAATACAAGTCACCCCCGACGCGACGCAGCAGCGTGGCGATACTGTGGCAGGCTGCTACGCTCAAAGCTCATCGGCAACATTGATTTTCCTTTCGGTGGTCCTCGTTCCCTCGCAGTGTCCGCGCCCTATACATACTTTCATCAGCGGGGAACGTGTCATTGCCCCCGAAAAATGACGGTCTCTCCGTATTTCGGGGCGAAGACCGGATTGAATAGGAGCTAGAATTTCCCGGAGCTGCGACGTCACGACGGCAAACACTATTACTGACCGTGCTATATAGATACACTTTTCATAGGATTCATTCTCCGCAATATTAAAAGCTAAAAATTTCAGTTTCGCGAGAAAACATTTTTCTTTTTCAAGCAAAGGAAATAAAGACTTTTATATTTGGGCCAAGTAATTATGTGAAAGTTGACTTTGTTAAAAATGATTTTTTTTATCAAACGACGGGGACTGAAATTTTTCATAATCCATTTCGCATTACACGCCAACTGTCGGACCGATTCGACAGCAGACTTTAACGGCCAGTCACTAACGGCTGGGTTATCCACGTCTCTCAATATCCTACGCGATAGCGTACACTCTACAAAAACGTGATCAGTTCGAGGGGCGGTGGCGCGTAGAGAGAGCGGAGCTATTCGAATATAGAGAGGACACGAAGCTGTCATAAAATTCTGCATCGCCATGAGCTGCATCGACGGAGTGTAAATCGTGCACGGAAATCAGGGGAAAACGCGAGCTGTAAAGTCGCACAACAAGCGCAGAGGAACGTGGAACGGTCTGAAACTCTGTGTACGTATAGAGCGCTGGTAGAGGGTCAGGGGGGGAGGGCGGAATAGAAATTTTCACAAGGATGTAGACGAGATCCTCGTTAAAATTCGTCGAGGCAGTCGCCTCGTCCTGGCCGGAGCGTAAAAGAAAATAAAGGAGCGCTTAGTATTAATGTCGCGATTCGTGTCCGCGTCACGTAGTGGCCTATCTACCCGCCCGCCCTTCCTACGTTTCCCGGATAGAGTCTTCCGTTTATAACGCGAAATAACCTCGATCCTGATCAAGGCAACGTATTCGGCGATTTCGATAAACGATAAATCCCTTAAACACGTAATAACACGCGCGGTATCACCGTACGATGCGACGGCGAAACGCGAGGCTCGCTGGTCGTTACGATCCGATCATTCTCAATGAAGAAACGAAAATCGAAGCTGTTGGTCATCGGACATAAATATAATTTCGTCCCGACGGGAAGTAGGTACCGCGTGTAGGACGGAGCGCGTACCTGTCGATTTAATATCCACGATTTGGAACCGGATTCGTGAATCCTGTGTATATCAATGGCAAGCACGTTCTCGACCGGTATTCCGATTTAATCTTTACTCAGGAGGCCCGTTTATTGCTCTGCATTTCGACGTTCATATCCTATACGACCTACGTTTTACCAGCCAAATATCCATTAAACGGATTACCGGTTCAAGTCCAATATTTGGATAAAATCGTCGACCCTCTGCTACGGCCGGGATTAATAGACGGCCGGGCGCGCGTATGAAATAAAATATTTCGATGTTTTAACGATACTTCGCTCGGCTGTCGACGGACGAGAGAAAGTACGGTGTTTTATCTCGCGATATTAACTGAAACACAAGGCAAACATTCCCGGTTTCTTTTATTTTTTATCTCGAGGATAGTTTTTCAAAATGAATACGCACGTATCGCCGAGGTAGCGAAAAATATAATTCACGGTAGGCAGGTATTCGCCCGGTTCCCGGAACCCGCGCTTTCATGGTAATTTTTCAACGTTTACACGTTATTCCATGACACTGAGCTAACACCGCCAGGCGAAGAAGTAAGTAGATTAAACTATTTTTCTTGATATCGGGCCAAACGCGTAATCTCCACGCTGTTTTCTCGTTACGTTCGGCCCCCCCCCTTTCGATCATCCGGCCGTCCCCCGTCGCACATTTGCAGCACGTACATTGTTTTATTTAAATATCTTCGGCGCGTATGTCGCTCGATATTACGGCGAGAGCGTCTACTCGTCCGACAGACAAATCAAATTCACCAACGTACCAACGTTCCGACCTGTCTCCCCAACGCGAAGTCTGCCCTTTCGACAATGTCAGAGAGAAAATGCGATTTTTCCCTCTAGCGCGTAACATTCAGGTACGTGTCGGAGACAAGAGAGACAGACAGAGACGGTCGGCCGTGCGCCAGACGGTCGAGCGAAAAAAGCAGAACAGCAGAAAACATCGCTGCGAATTGCCGACACGAGAAGCCACGAATTCCCAGAAGGGGTATTTCAATTTAATGTCCGTTAATCGTATTACGTTTTGACTTTCGCCAAGCAGGGAACGCGGAACGCGCACACCCAGCGTCGGAATACTTTTTGCACACGGACGCGGTGAGAGCAGATTGCCTCGTTTCGGCTTTGTCTACGCTCGACGCCCGTTACCCTTACGTTTCCCGTTCCGGTTATCACTTTTCGTCCCCCGGTCCTCCTCGTCCTCGTCCTCCGCCTTCTTTTTTTCTTTATCCCCGCGCCTCTCGAGTGGCGCGTACCGCTCGTAACCGACCGCGCAGGAATGTTAATACTTGTTTAGCCCCGGCTGATTTAGCGGGCAGAATTAAAAACACAATTTCCGGCGCGGCCCCGGAACCCCTGGACACGTAAAGCGTACGGCCGCCTAATAGAATTACCGTGCAATCACGGCCGTTGGATTTTCAGCGTGTGCGTGCGTGCCCGGCCACGGCAATTCCGCCCGCAAAACCCTTCCGTCGTTTTCCGCGTTTTACGAGCATTCGCGACCTTTAATATCCTCTTTCCTACCTAAGATCCCGGATAAGGTCAGGCTTGAAAAATAATGCGATCATAACCCGTTAAATTCATTTCCGAACCAGAACGGAATACGATTCGATGCTACGTGCCCGTCTCCCAACGAGGAGATGAGCAAAAACCGGCAACAGCTAGCAGATGCGAATTGAAATCTCGAGTTTCACGTGGATTTACATTACTCGTAATTTAATTAACGAAAGGTTAGTTACAGTGTTACAGTCTTTACTCTGTTTGTTGCACGTCGACGGAACATTATTCGGTTCCCATTATTCGTTAACTAAATAAAACGGGAAGGTAGTAGTTGTGCCTTCGCTTTGGCATCGAACACGTAGTGGGCGTTGAAATCGGGAAAGTTGGGCTAATCCGCGTCGGACGAATGAAGTTTAAAAATAATGATTGAAACTTTTTCCAGGCCAGCTCGTCGAGTCTGGTCGACTTTCGGTTGGGCGTGGGCTGTTATCTCATTGTGAATCGGGATGGAACGATGACTGCCACGCACGGAGCACGCTAGCGAGATTATGTCCAAAGGAGAGAAAGACGAGGGGGAGAGAGAACAAATAGGTGCGAGAGTACAGATGGAGAGACGAGGAAAAACGAAAGGCACATATAGCTTTGGTAGCTAGGAATGGATGGGAGATGAAGCTGGAACGAAGGGAGAGAGAGAGAGAGAGGGTAGGGAGATCAAGAGAGAAGTCGGGGTTGGATTTAAATCGAGGGTGAATTGCAAACCTCCAGGGCAGCAGTTTCGAGGCTGACCCGCGATCCGAGCGTGTTCGAACGATTGCTGGCCGTAGTTTTATAATTATTGTGACGCCCCCGAGGCTTATGGGATCGAGCTTCGCTACATGTCCACGCGCGTTATATCTTCCTCCGCACGTCGCTTCACGTGCATACGAACGTGCGCACAAATACTCGCACGCGTATATAAACGTACGTCGAGCCGCGCTCGTGTTTGAGCTTATGACGCATCAAATTGTATAATATCGGACTCCTCGCCACCCTTAGTGACTCCCCCTCGTTCCCGACAGTTTCGCGAATGGATGCTTTTCTTGATTTATTTATGACGAATATGTACGATTAACGTAGGAAGACGCGAATCAAAGAGAACCGAGGGCGAGGCCCGTGCGTCATAGATTCATTTTTCGTTTGTCGCCATTCTTCTCTTCGCGCGCTCGTCCTCGGTGGACAAAAAGAGGTTCAAGTACAAGCTAAAACCGTTTGCAGGATTTGCCAACGGCGAAATTTTGGCTGCACACCTGTGTCTCTTTCTCTCCGTGTACCGCTCACTCGCCGCGTGTATAGAGACACGCGTGCGTGTGCATCCGGCGACTGCTTTCCCGTTCGTGCGGCAAACAGTGAGCTTTACAGAGGAAACGAAAATTCGACAGTTCGATGGGCGGTACCAACGCCGCAAATGTACTCGGGTAGGCGGATTACGGTGCATTTACGAAACGCGTGCGCGCGCGCGCGCGACCATCGTTCCGTCGTTCGAACGCACGCACGGGCACGTGTACGCCAGAGACCGCGCGCGCGCGCGCGTGCACGAACGTGTGTGACACGGGCGCATACAAACCTCGACGACGGCTGGTCGGTCGGTTGTCGCTCTACCTGCCATTCCCACCCTCCCGACGCCCTCCCACAATTCTGACTCTCTTTATCCGTAGCCAGCTACCCAAAACCTCTCTCCGCCGTCTCTTTCGCGGGACGCAATCCAATCATCCGCGTCCTACGACTTGTACCTAGTAATTCCGTCTGTTTGATCGCATCGCCGTCGCTTTTACCTGGAGTCCCTCTCTATTTTGCCGCTACGTTGCGGTGCCGATTACTGGTTGCTTCGTGTCCATGCTACGACCCGGACCTCCGTCCGCCGTGGTCGAACATTTAGCGTTTATGTTGACGCTGGACAATCGGGGCTATTGCGTTTGCACGTGAAACTTGCCTTTCTGCAACTACCGATAGGTATTCCGGCCGTCTAGCCGCAAACCGAATCGACTTCCGCGTAAGCTTTTCGGACTTCCGCAGATTAACGACTGTCGCATTAACGTTTCACCGAACGCTGACATGTGTTTTTATTTGCGATTCTTCCGGCTTCCGGCCGTTCGCGTTCAGATCACCAGAGGTAGAGAATACATCCGCAGCGACGTAATCTTTTATTAACAAAATGTACAATCATTCTCCGATCGGTTTCTTCTATTTTCATTTTGGAAATCCCAGATGCCGTGGATTACCCACGGATCGGTTCGATCATGAATTTTCTTTCCGATGAGCCAATATCATCCCGCGTTTTGCGCGCTGACCGTTGAAAATATACGAACACGGGTATGATGAATATGGATACGCGAGCGACGTCGGTGTTGGTTACAGGTAATCAGAAACGATGATCAATTTCGCGATCGTTCGTTTACTCTGCGACGAGAAATTAAACGACGAACGTGACGGAACGAGGCGCAATTATATTATTCAATCACATCCGACAAGTCCTTTTATTTTCTTCCATTCTGATTATAAACAGAAGCTGCGTTTCATTTTAATAAATTTCTATACTTGACGCGTTACAAGATTTCAATTAAAAAAAAAAAAAAAAAAAATAATGCACCTGCTTTTTCATGCCTGCGTCATAAAAAGAACGATGAGCTTATCATTATAATTATATTGCGAGTTGTATTTCAGTTAGCTTAAAACTATCGTAACTCGTTTTATTTCATTCGACGCGGTGCGGTGTACGAAAATGAGAACTAAGGTAGCCACCTACGCAGTTTCGCGCAAGCGGTTATGACACCGGGAGTGCAGTCAACGCGGGACACTACATCGTTTAACGCGTGAAAAGCCAGTGGTTTTTTTCATTACGCAATAAACATAGGATAGGTATTAAGAGGCTCGTGAATCCGTTATAACGAGACATTCATGGACGCGGGTGGATATGGAAACGAAGAGAGAGGCCTTCGAGTGGTAAAACTCTTCGTAAAACATCGCGTTATGTTTATGACGCGGTTTCCGTCGGGTATACGGCATCTATCAGCCATCGTGTGTTATCAAAGTACCTACGACGGATTGTTAAATTTCTAATGCTGCCGACGTTATGAGTTTTCTTAGCCGAGTCGCGAGGGTCTCCAAGAGAGCTCGTATAACCGCGGGTGACTTCAATGCCGGCGTGGGAGTACGCGAGAAAAGAGTTTAAAGCATTTGTAGAACGTTGTCAAGTAGCCTACTCAGGTTTTCAAAATCTATCAAATCTGAACATTATTTATGTACGTGTGAATCATTGTGAGACAATAAAAGTTCTGAAAGAAATACATAAACGAAATAATTTGATCATTGATACGGCTTAATAAAAAAGATTGTTGGACTGCTGTTCACGTTTCCACGTCGTTTCGCAAAATTCTTGATTACGACCGGTTCGCGGTCATCGTCGGAACGCTAACGGGCAGACTACGCGGACGGAGGATGCGGCAGCAATGGATTATTAAATTTTGCCGGTACGTCGTTTGGACAAGTGCTTGTAACATTTGTGTCCTAAAGTCACGGAAATGTCGTTTCCGGCTTAATGAGTTGTTAGACTCCGGTGCAACCACGTTGCCTCGGCAGTTACATTATAAGCATTATTACTATCGCCGCGCCGGAGGAACTCGCCGTTATGATCCTTCTCGTCCATGTTTTCGAATATTATCCAGGATGCTTAGACTCTTGCAGAAGCAGAACAGCTTCTGCTCGAGCTTTCTAGTTAAAGTAAACAGCTCCTTCCAATTTTGTACTTGTACGTTTTTCTTTCAGATAAAATGAGAGCAGAACTAAATACGGGAGAAAATCGTACAACAGTCTGTAGCTTTTGATATATAATATGAATAAAGAAAAAGATAGTTGAAAAGTATTGTAGTCACATCGAGCGATGTTGGTTAGTTGATAATGGAAAGGAGTTGAACGATCCAGGATGGGCATATTGAATCGGCACGGGTAATGCACGATTGTAAAGGTTTATGGGCAATATAATGTATTTACGGTTGACGGGTGAAAGCTGCTGCGCGGAAGGGAACTAGGGTACCTATACTATAACTTCTTCTTCATCGTATCTCTTTTCATTCGTTAATCCCCCCTAGAGGGTGACATCGAGCGAGAATCTTGCGAATATTGACGAAACTTCGAACGGAATAGGTCGGATACCTACTCGTTGGACCACGCGTATCCATTCAGTTCATCCCCTCGCTGTTCGCTCTCGAGAACGGTAAATCGTATTAATGCGAGAACGCTAAATCTTATTGGCCACAATAGCCGTCTTGCGAGCCTAGCTAAGCGAAAGAATTCTACTTTCGACGCTATAAAGAAGATTTAGACTATTCGGCAGACGCCGCGTCGTGTCGTCGACGGAAAATCATATTGAGGGAGCGTATGGAAATTAATACTGATTTATATTAAAATGTTTGACGTGCAATGGAGTTTGCAGGCACCATTCCAGTGATTTTAAATGGAAACGTTGTATACTATCGTAATCAATGTAGGACAACGGTGATTCATGGGAGATTTCTGATACGGCATTATTGTCCACCCACGCGAAAACGTGACAAGGTGCCAAATAAAGTTGATATCATTTGGACCATCGGTGTCCTCCCTCGGTGGTTTTAACCCTATTCAATCTTAATAGGTCCGCCGTCGTCGCGTCGGGAGCGGTTCGATGACGTGGCTCGGATTTTTATCAGATTTCGCACGTCTCGCGTGACTTGAACGGCGATACTGTTTGATAACCGTTAAACGTACGATCCCTGATACCGAAATAAAACGTGCGGTTCTGGCTAAGCTGATTGATATTAAGCGATGTGTGATTATGCTGCGAAACAACGATTTGTTTCGTATCACAATTAGCCACGGCATGAAATTGAATGAAAATAAAAAATGGAAGCGTTATCGCGGAACGGGGCTTCGACGAGTCTCAATCTCATTAGGACTGCAAACAGTCGAAGAGAACCAACTCCAATTTCAAATATCTTCTTCCACTTAAAAAGTTTCCCGTAACTTTCAAAATGCTAATGCTGAATCGCGGACAGAATTATTATGGATCGGCGAAGTGATTAAAAACTTGCGATTAAATCAAAGACAATTTTAATTACCCCGTCCGTCCCCACCTTTTTATCTTGTTTCACGTGAAATTTAATTCCGCTTAAATTCAATAACGTAATAAGCAGAAATTTATTTAATCAACGACGCGAGCGACTGACACAATTCGTTTAAGCCACGAACGAATTCGTTTGTCAGCTTTTTCCCCATTCTTCCTCCTGTTTCAGGTCAAATGAATTCCGGTGAATATTCAAGTTCAGACAGAAAGTCATTCAATTCATATCATACATCCGATTACACAGGACACTATGTCATTTATATATTTCATTCTCATTTTTATGTAGAATCTATTATCTCACGAAACACGTTTCGTGTTGCTGCAATATGTATTATCAAGTATCGGATGATCTACGACAAGACGCATGTTTCTAATGCAATAATTATACACTTCGGAGTGATCAGTAATCTACCATACACACACGGTATCTGCGACTCATCAGGAACAAACGAAAGTAATTTCGAGCAGCACGCTATCTGGATGAACGTCCGATGCGAGGTACAAATACGAAAGCCGGAAGGGGACTGAACCGGACAGTGCCTATCGTTAATAGAACGTTATCATAACAGATGTACAATTATGCGAAGTGTTCGAAGCGACGGGCGCGTATAGTGGCGCGTTTACGCTTGTAAAGCCACAATTTTCCTTGTATAAGCGACTCGGACCGGTGGTGGCGGTGTTCAGGTTGCACTCTCCTTCCGACGAGGGCTGGTAGAACTCGAGAAGGAGGGTGCTTTCGGGTGGAAGCTCTCAATATGTCCGACCTAATCCTCTCCCAGAGGAGGAGACCGGGTCCCCTCTAGCGCGTTTTACTTTGCAATACGTACAAACATTTCGAGCCCAGCTGCGCCACCGGGATTTAGGAGCTGAGCGATTAATAAATGCTTCGTACGACGACGGGAGAGAGGAAGAGAGAGAGAGAGAGAGAGAGGGAGAGAGAGTGGCCGACGCTCGCTGGCACCGGGACTCTCCGACAGCCACTCGACGAGGCTGCCCGTGATTTACCGTTCGGTCTCCGCGCGTCTGCATTGAAGCTACCGCGTCTGGATTTCCGCCGATCTCGTGGCATCGTTTTGATTTAGTGTCCTCTTCGTGGCGTTTGAAATATCGCCCAGGTATCTGTCTTTCGCTCTTCCGCCGCGTTACGCTTATGCCAATTTGACAAATTAAGGTTACGCGCCGCCACCGTGGATTTTCTCGTTAATATCGTTTCCCGATCGACCGTTCAATAGTCCATGTCAATTTATGGAGTTCTCGTTGCGAGAGAAGATTGTCCCATCAGATTTCACGTTATCTTACGACTTCGTTCTTAATGAAACAGCCACACTTGTTTCGTTGTAATCACTTCGTAGCTGAGCTAATGTAATCTTCGGCAAATAAAAATTACTTTCGTCGAAGGAAAAAATTATAAATTGGTTATGCGTGTTGGGGCACGACGCATTCGGCTAATGGAACGAAACCACGCAGTGCACGTGACAGCAGAACGATTAATCACCGATAACTATCGGCCGTTTAATATTCCCTCATAAAATGCTAGATCGAGGGAATTATTGATTCATCATAGTTTCTGTCAGTGGTGTCGTTAGTGGGGATCATACTGATCTATTGACCTCACACGATCGACAGTTGAATAAGAATAACTAAGATTCGATCGTTACACGGAAATATTTCATTCGATTATTATAATAATTATTAACAATTGATTAATTGAAGCATACGGAGGATCTTATTCGCACGCTCCCGAGGGAACGTCTATTTCGAGATGATACAATACCGATAGTCGAAGGGCTAGGTATGAATTGCGGGGTTGAAGTATCTTCGCAACGAAAAGAGGATCAGGAAATGCGGGGTCACGCGATGTTATTACAGGTTTAATACGCGAAATTGTTCCGGCGCACGAATATTCGTTTAATGTTAACAATAGACCGCGCCACGCGGCGAATGAATGTGTACAGTGAGTCGTGGGAGTTCACCTCCCGCTTCAACGACGACTCTACGCGGTATTATTGGCCTTAGTCCGTTGGTAGCAACAGTGCAGATCTAACCGTGGAACCCTCCCACGCCCGCAGACGAGAACCACCCTTGGACCCGATTCAAATAGTATCTCGTTCCATTATTCATAAACATTTTATAATCTTCTTATCGCCGTGAATTATTGCTGCTCGTACAATTGAAATAATGCGAGCTCGAGGCCCGTGTCAAGGGATGCCGCCACCCCCGCCCCGATCCGGGATCCGTGTACGCCGAAAAAAAGGAACGAAGGAGCCGAGGGGAATTGGAAGGAGACGGAAGGAAGAGGGAGCGATGGAAGACAGGGAACGAGGCGCGGAAACGTTGGCACGGAAACGAGAAAATAGAACGAGTTCGTTCGCTGAAGTGGTGTTGAAATGTTTCGAAGCGAGGGAAAAATAATTGGACGAAGAGTCTGTCGTTACTATGGCATCGGAGGAATGCCGAGCGCTCCCGGAACGATGACGAAGACAACCGTCCCGTCCCGGCCCGTCGTTGTCGTCGGCGTCCGCGTCCGTGTCTTTCCATAAAGTCGTCGAACCGAGTTCCCTTCTTAAACTCCTCGTTACTGAGAAGTCTTTTGCTACCTTTCGAACTACCAATCTAGGCAGTATCATCCGATAAGGGAAGTTATTCGAGAACAATGAGAGGACTGCCAATAACATTCAAGAAGATTGTAATTCCCGGGATGTTGTCTGAGAAAATCTAAGAGACGGAACGATATTTGTCACTTCGAAGCACTCGCAAGCAGTTTTTTCCTTCGACTCGGCGTTCTAATGACTAATTAGTTTTTTTTCCAATTTACTAATATCCTTAATTGAGATGAGAAGCTATGTAGGGACTAGCGAACATTTCATTATCTTAGTCCTGCGTTCTGCGGTGACGGTTATTACGATAAGGCTCGCTTATAATTAGAACGCTGTACAATTTCTGCGTAAAGCGATATACAGATGAAGTCGTATAGGAGAGACCTTCTTGATCTCTCTATTACGTCACGGATTAGCTAGTTATGAAACTCGAGCGAGCCCAGGCGACCGGTGATGAAGCGTGTTCGGAAAGTTTCAGTCAGGACCAGGACGGGAACCAGGATGAGGGATGTAACGGTAGAGTTGTACGGAATAAGCGATCAGTGCCTTTCTGTAGGGAACATATCCTCCGCTTCGAAACTTGATTACACCCGCTTAAGGATAACTGCAATTACGTCTATTAACGTAAATTCGTTTCGTTACTTAAGCCGTACGCTCCATTATCTTGTATTTTAATTGAGTGACAATCTTCACGAGCAGAGGAGAAGACGATCATGTAAATTAATCCGAATTTTTTTTTTCTTAAATTATTAGTAATTCTTGTAAGCCATTGATCAATCTGACTGTCGATTAATCGCGAAAATCATGATGATATGTATCACATTTATACGATCTTAATTAAAGAGTTTGAAAAGCACGTCTCCGTCAAAAGGTCTCCTCTTTTTCAACAAAGAACCAAACTGACTTGTCGACGACAGGAACTACGGTCGTAGATAGAAGAAAGAGCAGAGCGGAAAGGGAGAGATTCGGTATGAATAGGGAAGCAGGAATAGATGAGCAGGAGATTGGTCTTCGTAAAGCAAAGTACCGTGTCGTAGAACATTTGAAGGAACATTCAAGCGTTGTTCGCTGAACAACTTCGACGAAGTTCTCTCTTCGCATTACAAATCTTCGCCGCGCATAGCCGGCGTGGGAGTACATAACACAGTGAGATTATAAATTAATGCTTCGAGCGATTTCGCAGGCCACGAATCGAAATCTAATTGTTTATTAAAAATCGTCACCTGCCGGTGAGAATTTATTTCGTTTACGCCTGTTGCCTGCTCATCCACGTGACCTCGCCGCTTTTCTTTATATCTTCCAGTAACCTAGTTCGTTTCACAGATTTTCTCTTTTTTTTTTTTATATCTCGTTCCCGCTATTTACATCTGCGCTTTAATCGTTTTGCTCGACAATTTCTCCTCCTTTGCTGTTAAACCTCCTAGAAACTTGAGCCATCTCCTCGCTCGCAGCTTTCCATCTTTATACGAAAATATTTAAATTTCACCTGGCTCGTCCAGCGGAAATTATTGCCTTTCTTGCCCCATCTGAGCTTCCTCCGAGTTCCTCCTTCTACTGCCTCGACAGTTCATCATCCCAAAGGTAACCTTTACTGATCCGTGAATTTCACTCCTTCCTGGGCGTAACTACTCCAGATATAAACATAGCAGCGTTGGTGGCGGCAATAAAAAATCTTCAAATGCCATCCAGCTTGAATCACCTTTCCTCTTCCTTCCCGTCAGGATTTAGTCGTGCGTCATTACCGGAGTCAAGCGAGAAATCTTATTCGAAGCCTTATTTCCGCTACAACTATTCCTTCCATCGTCCCACGATAAATTCCACGAAATCGATTCGTCTACGTTTGCAATTTTATTTTTAATACAAAGTGTCTCCGGTTTATAAAAAGGACTTCTTAGAAGCGATACGAGTTTCTCGTGATTCATTATGGTTTAATAACGAAATTCATTTCACCGTGATGAAACGATGAGCGAGGAAATTACAAGGAAACCTTTGACTTCCCTTTATTTTTCAATTGGAATTCCAGGTATTTTCAAATAACTATTACAAGAGCCGTGGTACAAATATAACAAGAAGTATACCGTAATATAAAGAAGTGTCACGTGCACTCTATCATAATATACCGTTTAACGTACGCGTCGTTAACTGTTATTATTATTATTATTATTATTATTTTCAGGAACGTTATACGTTCCGCGAAATGAATTCCTCCTCTGATTAGCAATCTCAAAAGGCCGGCGACTTTCATTACGCGGGGATCATTAAAACTTCGAAGAGAATTTATACTTCTTACTCACCTCTGCTACTGCCGTCGGGTCCTCGGAGGATGGTACACTCCTCTATTGTGCCAAAGGCAGTGAACAACTGTCTGACATCGTCTTCTGTTTGTTGCTTGCTGAGCATTCCCACGAACAGCTTTCTGTCTGCGGGTCGGCCGCGTGTCGTAAGAGAGGGAACAGAGAAAAAAAAGAAAAAAATATGTTAGTTCGTGGCTCCTCGGAACGGGATCGGTTTCGCTTATAGCGGTTTTTAGGCATTTAGAAGAGACGTTGCGGCTAACACCGAAAACGACAAAGTTACACGGTTACACCAGCATCCACCATCCTAAGGGTGAGGGAGGTACAGGGTATAAACAGATAGATACACATACGTACAATATGTATATCTATGCACGTAGATTCTTATATGTATGTAAATATATACATATACGATCTGTGGTGAATATGCAATATAAATGTACACGGACACGTAGCATGTAAAGTACGGGTCGCGCTTTCGAATCACATTCATGTAACTGGGTTCCAAATTGCATTGTATATGTATACACATATATACGCTTCCACTATACGGGTATACGTAACGGATATATAATATATAAAGTGACAGAGATAAGAAAAATATATTCGGTTTTAAATACTGACACTGGTAATATGATATAGATATAATATGTAACACCACGTACAACGTGTGAACAGTGACGGTGAAACGTATCTCAAAACGGGAATTAAGAGAAGGTTCAATATAAAATAACAACAGAGGGAACGAAAATAATTCATTAAATTTCAATCCTACGTCCTACACCACAAGCCGAAGAAACAAATGGAGAGAGAACGGGATTCGTGTTAAAAACCAGACGGGGCGTACAAGCGACTCGACCACGGCCGGAACTCTACCGTGGTGTTCACATTTGACGGAATTTCTTTTAACGTGACAACAAACGGACAGTCGACCCGAACGATTTACCTGTAAAACCGGCAATTTAAATGTTAACACCAACGACTGTTCCGCGTGGTGCCGAGGTCAACAGATCGCTTATAAAGGGTCACACGCCACTTAATTTTTTTATAATTATTCTTCCAAACGGTCTGCAGCTATTTCTAACTTGCCCGCGAGAGTGAAAAATGGAGAGTACCTAATTGCAGTATCGTTTGTTATTTTATGAACAAGCTCCGGGCCTGATCGTTTATTACCTTTCACATGAACGTGTACCAATTACACAGACGGCCAAACTTTTGAACACGCAATTTATTACGACGTACATAGATCGTACGAAAGAGAGTTACGCGTATGATAAACTTTTAAATATAGCGGAAATATTCTCATTTTAATAATACATCACCCCGGCAACGTTGCATTTTATGCAGTTTACGCGTTTCATTGCAAAATTCTGTTGCACGCGATGATCATGTAAATTGCGCCGCTCCAAAGTTCGGCAATTTGTTTGAAGTTATTCCACGTGAATATGGTTAACAGTATTTTTCGCAAGTTCGTTAAAAATTTTCGTTTCTGTCATGTGCCGCGTCTGTCCGTCGTTCGAAGCCAATTAATCCAGTACGTACATAACGCAGTTACGTACGTCTTTTAGAAATATCTGCACTGAACGTGTATTACGCGTGTACGTGTACCCCTGTATAATAACAATGATAACAATAATAACAAGTAATCGTGGATGTGCAAAATCGACCGGGGCTACGGTGACAAAAGACGTAGCGAATTATAAGGAGCGTCATGAAAGTCTTCTGATAATTATAAGGAGTTCGGCAGAACGGGAGGGATGAAAGGGGCAAAAAAGTTTTCAATATAAGTAGAATCATGTCTAAGTAATACAATAAGATAAACGTAGCTGACATCATAATTAGAAAATATTTACAAAGGTGATAAAAAACACATCGACAACGAACGAGACAACACATCCAACGAGCGAGCCACTATTTTATGGTCATAGCTGTAAAGAGCGGTATAGAGAGTGTATATATAATATATATATAGGTATATATATACGCTTATAAGGTGGTTGCCCATACGAACGGATAAGGTGAAAACTGGAGACGGAATTCATCAAGGAGTCTGGATTTTACGAGACACACGATATATATATATAGATATATATAATTCGGCCTTCGGATTAAAAAAAGGAGGTTCTTTTTAAGACGCGGTCGGTAGACGCTCTAAGATGAATTATACTTATCTCGGCTATTTTTAAAGCATTCCTTTTTTCAATGGTCGAACGAATGGCTACTTTAATATATGGGATAGGGGAGAAAGATTCAAGAGCGTCCACGCGGATACCGCCGTAACGAGGTTTTAACAGTGTAGTAACACCGGTGCGCAATAGCTAGAGCAAAAAACACGAACGACAAGTTTACGGCTACTAAATAAAGGTTCACGCATGTGGGCACGCACAACATTGTTTATAATACCTTAGTGTGTGTCACCCGTGTTGTATATCCGTGCATTTTCGTTCGGATAAAATGGATCGGGAGTGACGGAATGATCAGGGGTCTCGAGTGAAAGATGCATTCACCAAATTCGCGTTTCCTGGTATTTAACATTCTGATATATTATATATATATATATAAATAAAAAAAAAAAGAGAAGTTCGGTAGAAAGTGAAGTAATTAGCTTTCGTGCGGATTATTTGTAGCTAGAGAAATTGAGATAAGGCCGAAAATGATATTTCTCCCGCGGTGCACGGAATTTTGATTCCGGTTTCTTTTGAAGATAGACATACGCCGGGTGTGCATCGAGCGATGAAATTGGACGGCGCGCTGCCGCGGCGGTGGTGGCACGGAGGAAAGGAACAGGGAAGGAAGATTCGTGAAGGAATGCCGGGATTCGTGGGTCAAACACTAGCGAGCAGCAAAATGAACTTTGCGGCGAGCTGTGCTGGCTGAATCAGCGGTGATGGCGTGATGAGAGGAGGAAAATTCGTTTCTTTTCTTTTCTTTTTTTCTCATAGAAGGGTTTCTCCTTCTGCCGATTTCCGGAGAAGAAGAATAGAGGTACTGGAAGGAAGCTAGCTATCTCCTGGAAGTCGAAGTTACCTTCAGCAGCCGCCACCGGTGCCTCCTACTTCCAGAAGATGGCACTGGTGCTCCCGTCGTCCATCATGCACTCTGGAATACAGAACAGAAACAAAGAAATGCCATTGGGCCCAAGTACACTATTTTGGTATTTTTTTTTTTTTTTTGTTCTCGTCGTTGTCTATATGTATCCTCGCAATTCAGACGTAGAACGTTATTCGAGAATCGAGCGGAGACCAACGGTCACGAATTCAAATAACGTATTTAGCGCTCATAGTAATCCCCGGTTCGTTTATGAGCTGGATCTCTCGAAGAATTCAGAGACTGGAGGGAACGCGTCTCAATGGCGAGACGGTATCCCCATTATCCATGAGTTTCCAAGTACACGCGGTCGCGAGCCGGCTGGAGAGAATCTCAATCGGGCGTAACATGTTTTATTGCAAAATTTTACATTCCATGGAGAACGGTAGTCGAGAACGCGGGCGCGGTATACGCGCGCTTTCGATTCATCGTGTTTCTCGCGTGAACGAACTTAATGACGCGTTCTCGCGAGGTTATGGAGATGCAAAATTGGCGAACCAAGTTTAAAGGTCGTCGTCGCCGCGGCTGCTAGACGCGAACTCATTCCAAGCTGCTGGCCCGGCTCGCACCTTCCAGCCAGGCTTCGGGGCACATTTAAGGATTTGTCTCGGGAAATTAGATTCTCGCCTGACTTGCAGCCTCGTTGCATCCCTATTCTCCACGGATTCTTACCCCTTCGTCCACCCCTGCCCATCCCCGCGTCAACGTGTAACCCCGCGCCGTCGACGACCCCTCTCTCTACCCCCCCCTTTCACTTTCTCACACTTCCTTCCGCCATTCCTTGACAGAGAATTCTCTCCTCCTTTGGTCCCGAGTACTTTTCATCGAGCGTTTGTTCCCATTGTCGTACCAGGACACCGTGGGGACCGAGAATTGAACCTTTGTCGCGCGAGCTAAGTGTTAACGTGCCCTTCGCGTTTCCTTTTCCCGGTCTAGAGGGCCTCCAAGAAATCGAGGAAGGAATTAACCCTCGGGAAATTATCTTCTCGCCGGACTTCGGGAGAACAAAGCGAACATACTGTTTGACACCGTGATTCCTTCCCTCGTACTAACACGTTGATCCTCCTCCCTCCACATTCGTTTCCTTTATTCCGAGTCGTTCTTTAAATTGGTTTTCGCTGTTCCCTTCTTATCACCGTTGATTCGATTAAGAAAATATTAGGAACCAATTCATCCGTAGATATTTGAATTCCGGATGAACACGGCTTTCTAAATGATTGTTTAACATGGACATTCTATTCTGGTGTCGTGTCGTGTAAAAAAATAAGTTATACGTGCTTGTAATTTTCGTTACGCTATTTTTACGCAGCAGCAAGAAAAACGCTCGATAACATAGTATTTATATGGTGATACCCAGCGAGGCTTGAATTATAATTTTCACCTATAATCGATCGTATCTCCGATATTTTGAAACTTTTATTTTTCTAAAGGTCTTCAAAAATTATGCGTGAAACGATCTGGACTGGCACGAAAACTTTCAAGCCAGCGTTGAGCAATTTTTATTCAGGCGTCCCTAATTCCTGCATCGATACGCGTTATTTTTAACGTTAATCGCGAAGCCTTTAATTACATAATTCGCATCAACTTGATCCACGTGCTAAATTCTAAAAATACTTTGACCTCTGAAGTTGTATTGCGTAGTGTTGGTATCAATGATGATTAAAATCTGAACGTAAATATTAAAGCATCGTTCTTTTTTTAATAAATTTTCAATGATTTCGGAATTCACGTCGCGTTGAGGAACTGAGATTAAAAATGACGTAAGTCACTGTGGTTAAATATCATTCGAAGTTCTCGCATGTTTCATAAGCCCTCAATCGTCGAGTCTATAATTAGAGATACCCATACGTAACTTTATATCGGGTTCGTGCTATTTACGACGTCGTTTCCAAGTCCGACGAAGAGCCACGTTGGACCCTTCATAATCCGCGATGATCACTTCCGCAGCGAGGTGTCTCGCGTCACGTCGGCTAACTCGAAGTTGCCAGCAATGAGGGCAGTAGCAGGAGTGAAGGCGGCAGCAGTCTTCGAGACTCCCGACATCCCGGGATACGTTTATCTGCCCGAGCATAGTACGGCGAGTGATGGCGGTGGAAGCAAGGTGGCTCGCCGAGGGATCGAAACTTATCTACTTGCTCAACTAGCTGCTCTAGTACACCGGCTACCCTTATCCACTCGCGAGTAACTTCGACTACTTCCATCTACCTACCTACCTACCTACCCTCGAGTTCGAGCAAGTTCAGCGCGAGATACGCATTTCTCAAATCTGTTTCCGTCCGTTGTACATTTAATTCCGTGCGCTTTCGCGAGACGTTCGACCGTTGCTACCGGGTTTTGAAGGGCCCGAGATATCCGGCGAGGATATCCTCCCCGGCTTTACACTGGATCACGTCTTGCAGCTGTCAGTCGTTTCGTGAATCCGTATATTCCTTTTCTACTCGGGAAAAATTTAAATAAAAGTCGAATGTGTATAAAGCGTTTCTATCTCGTCGATTGAACAATCGCGAGAACGCAGAGATCGTCCATAGATACGCGAACGAAGCAAATATGTAAGAGAGGAGTTGGAAGTCGGCGTAGAATGAAGCAACGGTGCCGCTGTCGGTGGATGACGTCACGAGGAGCGCAGACGGATCGTCGTTGACGAAGTTCAGCAACGCCGTTATTGAAGTCTGCGACTACGATGGATACGCCGCGGCGTTACGTAGATATATCGCGTCGCGGTAAGACGGGGAAGACAGAGGCAGAAGCAGACACAGTGACAGCGTTGAGCTTTGGATCGCTTCTCCTGCATCCGCGTCAAGCTGAGGCTTTGTGGGGGCACACCGAGGCAGGCGACCGGAGATTACAATGGCATCTACGCCAGATTAGCATATGAATTAAGGGCCGGCCTCCCTCCTCATCTACTAGCTGCTGCTCGTCGAGCCACGCTCACTAACCCGCTTTCCCGCTTCTTCGTGCGTGTCTCTACGTCGCGTCCTCTCGCCACTTTCTTCGTCTCCCCGTTATACTTTGCGCCGCTCTTTCCCTCAGCTGTTCCGCGTTCTCCTCTTCTTTCCGCCCCTTTACGCGATTTACCCCCGTTGCGCGTTTCTATTCAAATCCGTTTGAGCGAACGACTTCGAGGACCAGCGGCAACTTCACCGAATTGCACGGTACAACGTTCTTCGGGTTCATGTTTCCGTGAATTTTGGGAACCGATATTTGGACGACGAGCTATTCGGAACACGCGATTGTGCGGCGCCGGTCTCCTCGCGTTCCTTACGACGCTGTACGTTCAAAATGCAACGATGCAAGGATGGAAACGGGTGATTTCTAAGTGATTTTTAATTAAATCGTGATTATCCATTATTTCTTATTGATCGATATGCCTTTTTTTTTCGTTCAGCAGGAAAGGTATGTTTCATAAATATTAATTGCACAATCGTGCATTTCCGTTCCTCTTTCAATAACATGATATTAATGAGTAACGCGTAATTCCTGCGCGATGCATGTATCGTGTAGGAACGAATTTTTATCGGGACATGCTTTTTTACGGTCGACGGATTGAAAGTTACGTATGGGTTGTCAACATGTATTACCGTGCGTTACCGGCAACGCTTTTTCCGATTCAATGAAAATATTTCATTCCTCGCTATTAAAATCGTTTATTTTTTATTGGAGTTTTTGATCGATGACGCAGCTTTTGTTAGATATTTCGAAACTATTATATAAGCCAAGGCATTGTCATTTTTAACAGCGGACTGCACGATAACTATTTCTATCGATAAAACTTTGATCGGTTTTGAAATATTTTAAATCACTGTAGATTTTAGTAAAAGCTCTAGTAATGAGTATATTAATGCTACGCACACTAGGAGAAAATTATTAATACTGATTATTTAATCGAGTTCGTAGTTTCAGAATTCACGTTATTAGAAACATCTAGTGATACTGATTAGATCGTTCTCACCTCCGCGGTTTTCACTGTCCGCCGGCTTCACTTGAATAGGACGGTTCATCTGCAACAAAGAAAAGACGAATTAAAATCACGTCAATATCATTTAACATAATATTAACATTTAATATAAAAAACGAGTTACGTATCGTTCATGAGAATTTATAAAACGTTATTTCATATTTAAAAGCACGAATTAATGTAATCTAATTCTGGTCCTTCGTCAAGAACCAGTTGACAGTCGCGATTGTTGGAAAATAAAGGTTAGTGAATGAGAAACGGTGACGAAGGACAACGAGTGAGAGCGAAAATGAGAGGGAAATGGGGTTAGGGCGGGTTGAAAGGATAGCCGGGGTCGGGGAAAGGGAGCCTGGCGCCCTTGCCGTGGACGTTTCGTTTTGCGAAAGTGCGGAACTTCGACACTCGTCCTTCGTCCTGTCCTCACGAAATCTTTCGGACCGTTGCGAACGGGTCGAGATCCCAGAGAACAAATAACATTGTTTATTTGTCGGACGGATCGCGCGACCGCAGAGCGCTCTAGTTCATTCCTAGGGGATGAGAATGCATGATTCATGACGCGGGGGACACGGGACCGTACTCCGATTCTCTCTCCCATGCCGTCGCCCTGCCGTCCCACCCCGTCTCTCTACCCGTTTTCGGTCCGGCTGTTTGGTTCCTGAGGATCCTTCTTTTTGTCGCTGCAAAACCGTCCCTCGGCCGATGTGTGTTATCCCGATGCCGTTCACAGGAATTTTGTTTACCTGTTCTCTTTGCCGATTTTTTTAAGCGAACGTAAACCCAATATCCGAATTGGATTAGTCGAAATTTAACGGTCGCACAGTTTTCCTACCAATATCGACTCTCAGAGGTTTAATCGAACAGCTATCCGAACTCTGATGACGTATGAAATTCTACCGATGATAAAGTATTGATCCCACAGATAACGTTTCCATTAAAGATGCATTGTATCGTTAAATAATATTCAAATAATTATTCAATAGAACGGAATTGATTTCCAAATCGGCACAAGAAACGGTTCGTGAAACTCGCAATAAAAAAATTTCATTGGAATCCTGAGAATCTGTTCCTTAGCGGGATAATATGTATGGCCACGGCAAGCATTGCGGCCATCTGTCTTTCTGACTCGCTGCTTTTTTTTTCATCATGCACTATCTCCCATAAGAATTGTAGGGAGAGAACCCGCTGGGGTAGAAACATACGTGGCAGCCCCGAAACTTTTTCCTCGTGCATGCACGTCAGATACCACTGGGGGTTGTTTCTGAGGGGTCAGTGCCACGACCATGTGGATCCCCTGCAGAAACTATGTATATCCGCCAAGCGCAGGCAAGATTTCCGGGTTCAAAGCCCGCTACGAAGTACACGCGTCGTCTCTCAGCCCTTTAATTTTCCTATATTGCGTTTAACAATCGTATTATTACTGACATTATACGTAATATCAAATGATAAAGGAGGGAACATACGAGTCGATATTAGAACTTCTTTAGTTCATTAATAAATTACTGTTGATTTATTTTATTAATTTATTATTTACAGGGAGATATTCCGTTTTTTCACTGTTTATATTAATTAAATTGATTAATACGCATCGTGTTTGCGTTTCATGAGACGAAACAATCTATTCGCACACTCAATGTAATAAAGTATCGAATACACGACGACAATGTTCGCAATCGTGTCTGCTGTCAGTTAATTGATCGAGCACTAATGTAGCCAGCGCGAGACACGTCTCAGGAGAAGGTAGTCATCATTGGTTACTGTTCAATAACCCGTGGAAGCTATGCCAATTTCTCAGCTCGTCGATTGATGAAATTACGAAACTTCGCGGCGCGCGCGACGCTCGACGAAGTTTCGACTTTAGACAAACAAGAAAATCGATGAAAGTGAGACGGGAAGCGGATGGGAAGGAAGAGGAACCGGAAGACGCGTGGTTTCATGGATAATGAGGAAGAGACGAGTAAGGGACGAAGGCCAGGTCACTATAAGCGCTGTCCTTCTAGTCAGGAAATTAAACTTTGAGTTGAGCACTGGCCATTAGGCGTTTGTTGTTGGCTCGTTGTCAGGGAAACCCCATGTCCGTATAGATACTGGAACCGAGATACGACGTTCCCAACCCCCCTTTCTCTCCCTCTCTCTTTCTCTCTCTCTCTCTCTCTAGCCCTCTCTCTCTCCAGGGAAGTTTAACGCTGAATGCATCGTGTAAATGTCACTTACGACCCGAGGGATCTGTACCAGTCAATAACGATCACCGGGCGAGACTTCCACGGGCCGTATTGCCGGATATAGACGTGCCGATTAATGTAGACAAGTATTAACTACCGCTCGTTAACGACGACTTCATTATGGATGAATAGTTTCACTCGTAGTTGATTAGTGTAACAGAACGAATGGCTGTTAATGATTTCAGCGAATTAACTGATTTCCAAAGAGCACATGATTTTCATGTACGTCAAGTATTCAAGTGAAAGTATGCTTCGCTAATACATTTTATAGTACGTTATATGGCATTAAACGAAGGAGCGATACTAAAGGCCTCATGAATTTTGTCGCGCTAAAAATAATTTGAAAGGTCGAGGCTTAGGTAAGGTAAATACTAAGAAGTTACACAGGCCGCGCCTTTATTTAACGATTTCGTCGTGATCACGTGCCGAGTCTTCGACAATTCGTGTCATCGTCGGCCATGTGCAGTTAGAAAATCGATCCCCTTGAGAGGCACCACT
The DNA here is from genome assembly GCF_001652005.2 of Ceratina calcarata. Classification (NCBI taxonomy): domain Eukaryota; kingdom Metazoa; phylum Arthropoda; class Insecta; order Hymenoptera; family Apidae; genus Ceratina; species Ceratina calcarata. The sequence goes on along the minus strand of NW_017165837.1, from coordinate 756,472 downwards.
CAAGATGGATGGTAATAAGTAAATGTGTTTGCTCAGCCCAGAGCGCGCATCACGAGCAATTAATTAAGCTCGATTATCTATGTACACTACGGGAAAGCTCGTCTTGCTTCCGCCGCGCCGTGTAGATGCTGAGTAATAGCCACGAGCTCGGGGAACTGTACCGCGTAATTGTATCTGTTTAATTTCGTTCCACTTTGTACGACAGGATGTAGAGCAAAAAATACAAAGAACCCGGCCTGCTTTGTGAGCCAATGACACATGAACGAAGCTAGTGATAACAGGATCAATCCAATTTTTCTAGGACACACCTTACGATTTCAGTATATAAAGTTTCAACAATGAAAGTTAGAAATCTACAGATTAATCATCGAACAATATTAAAGATCGACTAGATAGCGTATCGTGTTTCGCCGAGCCTTAACGGCGCCTAATTAAATTAACCCTCTCTTCGAGCGTGCACAATCCGATTCTTTTCCCTTACGAAAAACGCTACGATTTCTACAAAAGCCACGCAAAATCCAGATAGATAGGGGATAGGTGGAGGTTGATAACTGCCGAATTGAATGGTGAATGCCGGTTCGGAAATTGAATAAGCTATCGTGTCTGAGCCCAGCCGTCGAGCGAAGCCCGGTATTTGACCTGGCTGCGTGCAATCAATGTACTGATTGGAGATAAGGGCTCACCCTGTAGCCCCTGGCATCCTCCCCGGCATGATTTATATACATACGGTCTTCGCAGCCGATGTATTCATTACTTGATTACCCTTCGGCAAGTTAATACCGTCGTGACCGTGTAACGAGCACAGATACCGGGATACCTTATATTCTGCTCGCTACCCTCCCCTAATTTATGATCGCTGTATTCTTCTTCTTCTTGCGAGCCGGAAGAGTAATTAGGCGCTGCGGATCCCGTTACCCTTCAATTCTTTCATTACTCTCACCAGCCTCATTTGATGTTCGTTCAGTACTCCGTTGCCTCTTTAAGGAACAATGAATTTCACCTTATTCCTACCCTTACGTTACGTATTTGTTAAACCTTTAGTATCGCGTGATTAAACGCGTTTCAATTAACAATTACAGACAAGGTAAAAATAACAAATTGTAGGAAGTATTTTCTCTCATTTTATAATGAGAAAAATCACGTTTTATTTAAACGCGTCAGAAAGTCGAAACGTTATTCGCGTGGATTTTAGCCAACGTGGATTATAATTCTCAGAGTAAGGTCCGTATCCGCAAAGACATTTCGGCAAATTCGTTTCGCCGGTACTCTTAATTACGGGAATTCGCGTGCGCCAGCGAGCGCGCGGAGGCATCGCTGGTTCGAGTTAACTTCAATAATTTGCCGCCGCGCGTATCCAGTCGGAAACTGTGCTCCGCAAAATCTGTACCCGCGCCCGGCACCGCTAATACAGCTAATTTGTCGACTGCTCCGAAAGCAAATGCGTCTCTCTTCTCCCTTCGCGTTCCGCGTCGGATGCCGCGGACGCGGCTCGGATCAATCTGCCTCCTACCAGATTACGACTAAATGGAATCCAGCTGAACTAATTGACGAATTAACCGGGATCTCAAAACGAATCGACCCGTCGTCATTCGCCCGTCGATCTCTTAACGAGCGATCGTTCGGTATTTCCGCGCGCGATCGACGATCAACCGGTTGGGAACGATCACGGGAATCGTCGCGCGTCAGAGGTTCGACCTATTGTTTTCACACAGTATTGCGTACAATTGCCAAATGAATTTGCTCGACGTATCGCATGGTTGGCCGAGTTATCAGCGTCACTTCGTTTTCCCTTCTTCCTTTTTTTTTTTTTGATGCCAGTGAACGACACAATACGACTCTCAGCATCGGTGATAACTCATATTGAAACCTGGGTTACGACGCAGGCTGGCATGAATAAACGCACCTGCGTCGTCGGTAGGAATGCTGTACGATTTTCTACCCGCCGCCGCCGCTGGCTTGCTTGAGCGTTGATGGTGATTATAAATAGGATTTGCGTTTTATCGTCGTGGACGAGGTACGTCCCGATCGAATATTTTGTCATTCAGTAGCTCGCATTTGCGAATAAATTGAAAAATCATGTGAAAAAAAAAATACCCGTTCACCGTGACGGGCAGAACCGTGGTCCATTCAAGAAATGCTCCATCAGGCAAGTGATTATGTTTGCAAAAATATGTATTTGCGTCCGTTTGTTTCAAATTATTTATGATGCATGAAGTAATAATTATAAGCTGCAATTTACGATTCGTAACATCAATATTTCCATAATTCATATGAATTGAATTAATTAGCTTAAAATTACTGAATATAATTCATTCGTTTTATTATAACGCCAAGGATTACGGTATTTAATTTGTCGTTTATTTGTTCGCAATTATAAAACTCGGAAGTAAGCTCACGCGTGCTGAATTCGTATTCACGAATGCGATTTTTCTCGCAGCAAGTGAGAGAAACATAAAACTGACGTTACTACTAAAGTTCCGATCCTCGCCGGTCGCACCGATTCGGAATAAAGCCGAAGATAGCCGTATTTGTAGAGGTAGATAAAATGTTAATCTAATCTGCAACTGATATTTTCACAGGTGGATATAATGCACTGTTTCGACATTGAACTTTTCACGCAACCACGCCTCTCCGCCAGGAAAACGCTCGGTTGCCTGCCTATCCAATTTCTCACTGCTTTTTTTATTCGCTTCCTGCCCCTCTCTCCCACCTTTTCCCGATCACTTTTTTCCCTAACACTCTACAAATATTTGAACGCCGGCTACAACCCCCGCCGAAAGAGCATTCGAGTCGAGTGAGCTTTCGCGTCCCCAGGCCAATCACCGTTCACCGATTGTAATCTAAGCCAATGCCTCGGTACGCATTAAATGTCAAACGTTATTCGTCCCTTTATGTATTTCATGACAACAACGACGACGACGACAAGGCGACGAAAGGATGTAGACAACGTCTACATACGCAATGTATTCCGTCTTTATTAAACCGCGACTCGATCTTCGTTTAAAACTCGATATTTTAACGTTTCTTATTTTTTTATAAATGAATTAAGACCCGCTCGTTAGGCGTTTCGCGAATATCAATCTGTATCGCGTCGGATTTTCCATTCGGGTCCGGCACGGTGTGCAAGTCGGAGAACCGGGTGGTCTGGTTTTAGGATTGATGAGCCAAGCAAAGCAGCCGAGCCATGTGGCGAGCTACATTACCGCGGCGTTATGCGCTGGCACATTCACATGTGCTGCTGCATTAATTGATGTACGTCTCTGCATCAACACCGACCGGCCTTCTCCGTGAGAACCCGTCATGTGTTCTGTTCAACGTTTCCGATACAAACGCGCTCGTACCACGTATGCAGTTATGCCTACGTACGTACATACGTGTATGACGATGAGTAACGTCAATGCGAAGGAAGCGGCGATCGACAGGAAGACAGGTAAATCGAAGACAGGTGCCTACATCGCTCATCCGAGATAATTTATTTTCCCCATCCAAAGTAGGTCGCGAATTTACGTGAAAACGTATTCGTCGGTCCGATTGAATCACTTTTTCAACGGCCATTAAACACTATTACAATATCAAAGAAGTCTATGGGGTAGCGAATTAATATTTATTTAAATACTATCAGCGTTCTAAAATTGCATCGATTGATTCTTTACGTAGTTCTTCCATTATTCATAACGAGTTGAAGTGCGATAAATTGCACTCGAACCGTTGCCACAATGCAACGGCTAATTTGTATCAGGGTACTTTTTATCGGATTCTCGACGCGGCCACTCGAGTAAGAGAAACGCAACAACCGAGAAGGCAATATCGGAGTAGCCAATATCTCGACTGAAATATTGAGAAATCGTTCGTGGCGTATTTAGGAGGAGCGCGGCGGGTAGAGGACGGGAGGGAAGTTCTGACTTAACGGAGGAAGCAATCCGTTTTATCGCGTTCCGCTCGATAAAAAAAGTTCGGGACTGATCGAGTAACACGTATCGCGTAAAACGAGCGAGTTCGGTTTCGTTATCGGCCGGTTTGATAAAGACTCGCGGGGGGGCATTCGCCGAGCGCACACACGTTCAAAGTGGAGGAAAAAGCGATCGGGGGCCAGACACGCCCGCGATATCGGAGCAGCTGCGTTTCTTCGCGTGCGCCCGCACGTACGCGCGCCTCTAATGCACTCACCCCGGACGCGTACGCTCGCGTACCACGCCCGTAGGTATATGCGTGGACACGTGCGTTCTGTCCGTCTCCGTCCGTATGCAAAAGTGGGGTGCTACTATTGTAAACGGTCCGCGTACGGCCTGTACAACATATGGATACATATAATGTAACGGTTGCGCACATGCCGCCAGAAATAACCGGGCGTAAACAGACGAACGAAAATCTTTTACGGGTTCGATGCATGAGCGAGCGACCGATATAAAGAGAGACCCCGTTCCGCGTCGCGTCGCGTCGGTGTATGAAAATCTGTGGGAGCTCGTAAACCGGCGTGGATCCATGCATTTTCGCGCCCGTTCTATCGGCACGTCTGTACGTGTGTACGTGTACACCCGGAACCGGCAACTCTCTTTTTACGACCCACGGTTATGCATTTCCACCGCTGGTCGTACGTCTCGAACGATTTCGTGACTCGATTCTTGATATCAACGAGGGAACGTCGCCAATGCGAGACACTTATTCTATAAACGTTCCTTCCGTTGAATTAATACGAGGAAAATGTACGTCTTTCAAAATTGGGTCACTGGAATATCTTATTATTTATCGAATTCAGAACTTCGTTTTATTGTTGAGAAGAAGAATTACTATCATTGCGTCATACGTGGAAATGATTAATTCAATTGTGTTCATGCTTGTCGATATTACATCAAGGTATGTTCACTCACCATCTGCAAGTCGTTCCGACGCGACGATACGACTTCCACTATATGAACCATTGGTGACAGTTTCGTTGCGCACGCGTTGCCGATCTATTCAAGTTAACAACGAAACTGTATTGCACGATGATACCAAAGGGTAGCGAGTTTTCACCCCGCGAAATCACAGAAGATACGAGCGGACGATCGCCGTTCGTGTATCACGACGCGACACGATCACGGCGCAGGACGGCACGAGCGTATTTAATTCGTCGCGCATCCGCGCGCCTCCGAGAGTCTCCGAAGCGTCGTTATATTGCACGTGTTTCCGGCCGCGATTTTCCACTTTGCATGAAAGTCTCCGCGGCCTCCGTCTCCGTCGAATCCCTGCGCTCTATCCTGCTTCCTCGTTCTATCACTGCTACGATATTCTGCGAACGCGCGTATTCGGTACGGTTAAGTGCGCGGGCTGCTTCCGCGTGGACGTATCGGGGACATGTACGTGAACTTGTATATAAGCACGCTCGTATGTATACGCGTACGTGTACGTTCGCGTGTGGTGGAGCGTCCTTCCGTGACAGAGAAAGATGCAAGGAACGCGTGAACGCGAGTGGAAACGAGACGGGAAGGACAGAGCTACAGATAAAACCCCGAACGCAGCTCGTCCGCGACTGATTCCCCAGGCCTATACGCACCCTCTAGTTTTCTCCCTTTCATCCCCCACTACCCACCCTCGCGACCGCCAACCCCCTTCTACCCTTCCCGTGCTCCATCCCCTACTCCCTTCCACACCCTCGCCTCCCTGCGACCCTGTCGGCCCTTTCTCCTTTCTCGATGTCCCCCTCTTTGACTCTACGCACCCTCTGAGAGAAAGCCCACGCACCCTCGTGCCGATATATGTTCTCCTCTCGTTCTCTCCCTTTTGCCTTGTGTCGTGCCTTTTCCTCTCGCTCATCGTCCTGTCACTCTTCCACCATCGCGAATCTCCGACCCCTTCGCCACCGAACCGTCCACCCCTCTCCCCCTTTGGCCGCCTATATCTCCCGTGCTTGTAATTCACCCTGTCTTCCTTCCTAACTGAGTCTTCGGGTTTCGCCGTCTTTGTCCCGTCGATGGTCCCCCGCCTGTCTCGTCTTATATATCGATGAAACCCCATAGCATTTGGCCAATCAAAGAAGCGCGCGAGTGCTTTCTAGGACCCCACGTTGGTGTCTTCGAAAAAGAAAGAAAACCGGGACACGGACAGCCGGGCAGAGGCTTTGGCGGGTACTAAGGGCCGGGATTCTATCCCTGGGAAACAGGCGTATATGTATATGTATGTGCATGTATTTGTACACGTGCGCATATACATATATGTGTACGTCCAGTGCGTAAAAAGGAGGACTGCGAGCGAAGCCGTAATAGGAAAATGCTCATCGTGGCTCGCGTCTTCTTCGCGGATAAACTGAAATGATATCTGTTAACACGGGTTACGAGCGACTGTCTTTCGTGGGAGCGACTCACTCAGGCATTTAATTGTTTCGACTATTATTTTCAGTTTTACAAACATTTCCTTCGGTTCCAATTGAGCCGCGGGGAATCGAAAATAACCCTTGTCAAAGCCAATGAGTCACGAGGGCCGGTACTTCCGACGTTTAATTGGATGGAATTTTTCTGATATATAATTACAGACGACAACCCGTAGCAATTATGTTATCATGTATCTTGTTAAGAAAAATTGAAATCGATTAACGAAAAGTAAAAACCGTGGAATATTTCCTTATACCCGTTCCACGAAACACTAAAAATGTCAACCGTTATTTTCGTTGGAATCCCTCAGTTATCCTTTGGGGCCATGTCAAACGCAGTGAGGCGGTCGTTAAAATCTCTACGCTGGTAATACTCCGCGAGACATTCGTATTCCGCGAACAGTGAATTATTCATTTCCGACGAGAATAATTCGAATCAATAATAATTAAATTGTTCCAAGTATTTTTAATATTTGTCCTGTAACAGAACACGGAATAGAATTGAATAAATGTATATTTTAATCGAATCAATACCTCGTTATAAACATTTGGATCAATAGAATTTTGTGAAGCGATACATGTGGCGATGTGTAATTCATATTGTAAAAAAATATGAACCAGCAGCTTTTAAATATTAGTACGTTTATGCATATGAAATGGCGTATTGTGAAGGGGCTTGTATTTTTGAAGAACGACGTATCCCGTGTGCCACGTTATCCAATATTTTTTGTATAAATCTCAGCGCTTACGAATTCGCCACGCATAGGCGATACATTATAAGAAGCTCACACATGGGAGACGAAAGAATCAGTCAGAGGGGGCTTATTTGGTATTCCGGGCTTATTGAAATTTCCCTCATTATCAGGGTCGTTCCATGCGGAGCCAAGCCGCTCGTCCTCTTTGCCGCGGACGAGCGGGGGCGGTATAAGGAGATAAACTCGGATCAGAACGCAGCGAAGGAAAAGGGAAATATAAAGCACGCGAATGGAGAGGAAGAACGCGAAAGGACCTGCAGTTAACCTCTCGACTTCCTCCTTGCTTCGCCCAGGGATTTGTTGGTCCAGAAGGACCACTCGTACGTACATTCGCAAAACTCTCAACCGATTTCTCCTCGCTACCCCTTTACTCCGTCCTCACCCTCTTCCCGGGAGCCCCCCCACTTCTACCCCCGGTGGCTCGCGTTTTTAAAGGGCGCACAAAAGCCACCGGAAATTGCTCCCGGCTCTTCCGACGTTACGGACGTCCTATGCCTCTGTCTTTCTCTCCTACCGCTCCTTCGCTCCCCGGTCCTCCTTCTGCTCTCTCCCTTCCTCGTTCCTTTTTTTCTACCATCGACGATTTCACGAGTAGGTACCTACTGAGGCGGCAAGAGTTCCGATAATGGCGGATTTGGATAGCAGCCGCGCGCCGCGCCGCTTCTACACCAATTCGACCGTTAGACGAAGCGACGACGACAAATGATTCCCGGAGACGAAGTCGGCTTTAACGAAGCACGGTCTCGTTTCGAATATATCGCGCGAGAGATCTGATTTCCCGGCGAGACACGCGGAAATATACCGCATCGGCGAATCGAACGCGATATCGAGGATCTCTTTGGAAAAATGGAACCGCTGGACCAAGCCTGAATTTTCACTTAAAAACCGGATTTCTATTTTCCCCGGAATCGCGCCGGCAACTGAAACGTCAATGAGACGGAACATCCATCCGAAACTGTTGACAAAGTATTTACTCAACGACGATAGGGAAGCTGGGAATATGCAGGGAAAGGGACCGAGTGAAAGTTGTCAGGGAAAACTTGAACGAACCGGGCCGCGTTGCTTTTTGATGACTTCAGGGAATTTCATCCCAAGGAAGATGAGGACTAAAAGGAGTTCGAAACTTAAATGTCGATATGAAAAGTAAGAGATCTGGGGCGTCATAGATTAAGCGATAGCTCCCCAAAGAAAATGCCAGTCAATTTACAACCGTGAAATATATAATAAGAAACTCTCCCCGCGATCTAAGCGATGGTATCCTTTATTGTAACCGCACGGGTGTATCTACGTTTCTTTTAAAACCCGGCACGTAACTCTCGTGCCATTTTTCATAATACGTAAGGACAAACGGTTGGCAACGGATAATGCCATGGCACACTTTATAGGTACTTACATGCTCAGGCTAATTCGATAGAAATCCCGTGACGTAATCGCACGCGATCGATTACGTCACACGGGGTGGCAGCTCAATGCGAAGTCGATCGATCTCCCATAAATTACGGATGATCCTCGACTAACTGCGAGACATCCACTCATCCCCTATCAAGCACGGCTCGTCTGTCGAGTTGCGGGTGCAACGACTAAGCCCTCTATCTGACCCTTCCAGACCCTTTTCGTCTCACGAATCTTCATCGGAACCACTCGGCTATGTCATACACATTCGTCCTAATAACCGGTGCTCGCGTCTAAACCATTTGTTCGGGGAGAGAGCTCGGTAAGAGATAAGTGTGGAAAATTCTTCTCCGGCTACGAACCCTCCCGCGAGCTTATCCTCTCCCACCTCTTTTTTCATTTCACTCTATTTTATTGCCCGGCAACGTATCCTTTCAACGGGCGCCGATCTTCCATGGCCACGTAACTGATATCGATATTTACGCGTACCATAACGCGGTTTACGCTCTCGCTGGCAATATTTCAGAAAAATTGCAGTTTGAATCCTGGTGTCAAGTTTGAAAGTATAACGCGCGCGCGCGCGCGCGCGCGTTCGCCCCCTCCGGGGTATCATGATTTTTTCTCGTCCATTTGTCACGGGCGAGCGCTTCATCATAAATCCTAGGCCGGTAGTCAAATTGCACTGGAAAATTATGTCCGCGCGTACCACGCGATAATTATTCAATTGAATTGATCAAAATCCCGGATGTAGCAATATTTTGAAGGGGATTACTCTTCGTGACAAATTATCTTCCACGGCCGCGTATCCGCGGATACGTGTACGAAATGTGAAACAGTCCGGTTTATAGTAAATGCTAATGTGGTAGATACGTATACCGATGAGGAAGAAGTAGATTTTTAACGTTCTCAGGGGTGATATCGATTTCGTGTAGGCAGAGAAGTACTGGTCTCTCGAGGACACTGAAAAATCTGATCACGAACGATATTATCGCGATACCCGCGTATATACCCACATATATCCAGGAGTCGGATATTATTCACGTACCGTATACGCTGTAAAGAAGCCACGGGCTACGGCGAACTGGGAGGCAACCCCTCGCCGCTAATTCATCGGAGGAGGATCCTTTTACCGCGTTTGCCGGTGCTCAAGTCCGCGATTAGCGACCCTTCGTAGCTCGTTGCACTGGATACGCACTAGTCGTATAATTCCGTCGGCCTATGCATTCTTGTCTGTATCTTTCATTCTCTACTCTTCTCTTTTTATTTTTTATTTGAAATCTCTCTGGGAATATCTTTCGCATCGACGAGTCACGAGTCCCTACTCACTGCGCTCGATTATACTCGACTGTGTTCAATTCACGATGCTCGTCGATGGACGGATGACGAACTTCTGAAGCAGTATTAACGTGCCCTGTTTATGTCAGACCTTCGACGCGAGTTCAATTAAAAAATTGTCAAGTTTCAATCAAAAATGGAAATGAGTACGCGAGTATCAAATTTCTACCCTACGAGAGCTGGTATCGATTACTCGTTTATTTTCAACGAACGTAGCGGTAACCTGTTGGAAGTCTGCAGCCGAGTATCGTGAATGCTGCGTTTTATCTCAAAAGCCAGAAGGCAAAAGTGGAAAGCATCGATTACGATTGAAGCTCCAATCGGTGACTGACCGATTGAACGTCGAAAAAGCGCAGCAGAGTAGAAGATAGGGTAGACCGTTTCAAAGGGGAGAAAAAATTAACAGACACCACATGCTCCAAGGGTGGGCTTTAGGGAAAAAGCGAATGAGAGAGGGAGGGCGAACGAGGGAGGAGGAGAGAAGGGGAGATCCAACGGAACAGGAGAGTCCAGGTGCACGAAAAGTTAGAGACCGGTTTCACGAGGTGGAACAACTTTCATATGCACAGTTACTTTCCTCCAATCGGTTCTTTTCACTTATTTGCTCCTCAGTTCCATTAAATCGGTCAGCAATTAAAAAATTATCATCCAAAAATTTAAAAAAAAAAAAAAAACGAAAAATGTTCATCATTAAATTTTAGATCTTGAAATGAACGTTCTTATATTTTGAGAACTCTGAGAATTAATTCGCCTCCCTAGAATATTACATTACACCTTTCTCTATGCGATCGTATCACCTTGTGCATAAGTGCATACGAAAGAATAATGCATCAAAATTGTTTCTGAAATTACGCAATTGTTTTGCCTTTTGAAATATGAAACTCCGGGTGAAACCACTATCGTGCGAGCAGCGAGGGTTTTCAGAAATTCTATTCTCTCCGGAAGAACAGTCGGACGTTGGGAGTACCTAAATTAATTAGGCTAAGCCACGGTCTCGCTCCTTTCGCTCCGTCCCTCCCATCTAACCAGTATTGGCTATAAATAATGGAATTATGTAACTGCGTCGCTGTAAGGGCTCGACAAAGAATCGTTTCGTTTCGCCTTCACCCTATCTCATTTATTTCCCAACGTCACCGAGATCCACGATACCCTTCCTGTTCCTTTTAGTACATTATTACGAAAACAAAATCTTATACATATACTTCGACGCTATTTGAAACATGCGTTGCGAAGACGTCGAGGAATCGAAATGAAAGAGAAGTTACGCTCCGTTAAGAAGTTTTCACCGAGTCATAGGTCTTGCCTCTCGATAATTCCTACTGCCGTTTCTATTGACGCTGCCGACGTATTGTCAACTGAAATGAGTGTGTTACTTCTTAGGTGAGACTTAGCAAGCTGTATAATCGGCTTCTCGCATAAAGTACTTTAAAGTACCTTAGCGTCTCGAATTTCTTGAAGACGGCAGAGAGTAGCTTAAAAATCGTATCTCCAGCTTGTCTTTCGTTTCTTTTAATAGTGAACGCCTTAAAGATGAATCTTTACTTTAAAAGTAGCCAACGGTGGTTAAAATATTTTTTAGTACAAAACTGGATGCCCTGCGGTTCTCAGATCCACTGATCAGGATTTTAGACGAATTAGGCTTCATTAGACACGCAATGGAGTAAAACTTATGGCTTCGGATTAGAAGACAGCAAATCTGAATTAAAACCAGTCGAGTCTAATTATGTAAATTAATTACATTCGTCGTAGTTTTATTTATCAATGCAAGTGAAGTTCACTACGGTGAGTCTTTATTGTTGTCAGAATAAAATGCGAGGGCGGCGGCGATCTTAGAGCTGCGCGTCGGTGTTTTTGTTCGAGCACAATTTTTGTTCCTGTTAATGAAAAAGAACAGAGAGGCAAAACATTCTACCTCCCCGCCTGTTCCACCACCCGTTCGGCGTTAATTTCGTTTTACTTAGCGGCTTCAATTATCTAGGGAAAATCGCGAGAGCGTCGGAGCTTGGGCAACGTTAGCAGCGTTACATCATTGTCGTTCTAATTAAATTTTTATACTTTTTCCTCGACGAACCGACAAACGAGGCCAATCGATCGTGAACGAGTCCATATATAAAAAATGCGCCACGGTGTGTTTCCCCTACTAATGACGCGTACTCGCGTGTGAAGTTTATTACGCGCAGGCATACTCGAATGAATCGAATGAAGAATCGATAATTTTCAAATTTCTGCTTCCACTCCTTTTAATAACTGCATCCTATTTTGCAGCCCGTTAGCCTCAACTGCTTACAGATTACGATTATTTCCTCGTTCGACCATGTAAACACAACAGTTTTATAATTTATTACCCACCCTTCTTGCGGCGCAGGCTATCGAGTCAGCCTGAGTTTGTATTACGGCACCACTATACGAGACTGTCTCATATATTTCCTATCTCTCGTTCACCTGGGGATAAACGATCGAGGAAACAAATAATTTTCGAAAAGATCTCCATAGTACATTCTCATCCGAGATGTTGAACTTTCGTCTATTCGTGTTATTACACGACGTGTCCATTAAACGAAAATGTTATGAATAATATCGAGCCGGAGAGTGATATTTTATTTAGGAACTGAGATTGGAAACACGAAATGAATGGGTGAACAGATTTTCAGATACCGCATTGATCGGTTCCGTTCTGTTTGAAAAAAAAAAGAGTTCGCTCTCCTTGAAAACCGCGTCGACATCAAAGCCGTGGCGCCGCGCGGGTAGGTGGGTAACACAGCTTGCACAAGTCTAGTGTTAATTTGTCGTTAGTCGAGAGGTGGTCGGCTGTCAGAGACAGCCGGACGCAAGGGCAGTATTGTCGAGGTCGCGTGGCGCGCGCCAGCCGAGGGTCGCGAAAGTGGGGAGGAGGGACGGCGAACGGGGTTTGCTGGCTGGGTGGCTCGGCGTCGGAGGTTGGGATATACAGGGGTCGGTTCGACATGTCCGATTGCGCAACTCGGGCGAGATCTTATCGGGAAGGAACGTACTGGGTGGCTAGCGAGCTAGGAAGGAACGGGAAGAATACGTGTATCCGCTCGAGAGTTCTCGACTCGGGTATCCGAGGGTCAGTCGCGAGCGATCGGAAGGGTTACCGGAGGGTGGGCCGAGGAAAGAGACGTCGGAGGAGAGAGCGTTCGTGTAGCTCGATGGTAGATGATGCAGGCGATGGTACCGCACCGATACCGCCGGCGCGTTGTGGCCGTGGCGATGGCGGAGCGGCGCGGCGGTGCGCCTTGCGCTGTTCCCGCGGTGAATTATTGAGACGCCACCAGATCGATGTCACAAAAGGAAAGCGGCCGTGCGACTTGAAATGACGGGCTTTCGCGTCACTCATATATTATGCACGCGGTCGCTTCTGCGTATCGTGAACTACGTATATTTGTGGTTTGATACACACACGAAAAAGAGGAGAAAAAAGAAAAAAAACTGTATAGGAGAAAGAAAAGGAAAAGAGGAAAAAAGAACGTGATCGTGTATCCCCCTTGTCTGCCACCGGCGTTCTCCCCTTCTAGCTTTCTCTGGTGATTACGGTGGACTCCGGTGGCACGACCAGGTGAGAGGAAGACAAAAATGGCGGCGAGGTCAGGTGCGATGAAGGCCTCTTTGTCTTTTTTATACGCCTGGCGGATGGGGTGAATGGACAAGGGTACGGCAGGTTATTGTACAAATAATATCGCGCTATCCTTGCGTGACCGTGCTCCGTGTTACGCGTTTATATTTTTATTTGCCAGTGACTATTTCATCGATAATGTTATCATACTTGTTCGCGCAATCTTCTTACGTGATACGATCACTGAGACATCGTTAAATATTTACGTGCACATTCTGTTCGATTAAAAATATATTTGCTCCCACGTTACATCTTTAAATACGACCGATGTCCCTGTCCGTTCGTTAAATATAAGTTGAACGAGCTAGAAAGAACTCTTCAGGTTTTAAATTGTACGCTACACGACAAGTTAAACGCGTCCGTCATAGCTGGAGAAAGGTCAGCCGAGTGTTTAACCAAATCGTGGGTTCCATTAGGTCGGAAAATGCAAAACCTCTGTTCAGCGATGTAGGTATAATACTTTATACGTCGTATTGCCTATACGGGGGCAGATGGAGTATAAAACGGAACCAGTGCACTGCGCGGAAAGAGAAAGAAAAAGAAATGGTACGAGAGCAGGTTCATGCGGGTCGGGTAGTGCTACACGGCGTTCGTATATCGTGACGAGAAGAATAGGAGGTAAGAATTATATTTACTCAGGCGTAACGCGGTTATGTAAGTCTTGAACGGTTCGAAAATATGCTACGGTGACGCGGGAAAAGGTGTCGCAGAGGAAAGATTAAGGAAGATATTCTGTAATACCTGAAGTTACGAAAGTGGCACGTTTCTATCGATAGACGCATTACGACGGATCAAAGCTACCGCTCCACCCAAAGAACATAAAGCTCCTCGGTGCTTTAGTTGTCAAGGTTTTACACTTAACCGATTGAAAACTCGATAAGCACTGAACAGATTTACAATCTATTATACTTCGATGACAGTGTGCTGATGCACACATTTATTTGTAGTTCCATTTAAGAAATCTAGACACGGTTTTACATATAGCGATATCTTTACTTTCCTTCCAAACTGTATGACATTCACTGAAAAATTAGCGAGAGCCGAAAATGAAATTCTTCATTATTGAATGACAACTTATACGAGAACACGATTCAGAAAAATTGTACAAATAAAGTGGCGTACTTTGCATATTTGACGTGAAAGCTTGTCACGTTGATTTCACGCTGAATATTTCATACGGAATGTGTTTTTAAAGAATTCTGTTCTAACTTGACATTCTTTAATTAAAATGTACGAATACACGCACGAGTGTAAAAGTCTTTGCAAAAAATCAGTTTTTATAAAGAGACGTTATCGAAATTAATAATTATTCCTTAGTTTTAAAACGGCAACAGAGAATGAATTAATCTCACGTATTTTACTAATGAGTTAAATTCTCGTCTCATAGGCTCCACGAGAGATCTTATACTCACCTACTTTGTACGTAGCCGCGGCGAGGGTGGCGTAGCGGGATAATGGGACTGGGGATAGGCGCGTGGCGGAGAGAGAATAGAGAAACGCGAAGAGCGTAGGAGTTGAGGGCACGGGCGAGGGTTGTGGATATCGAGGGCAGTTGATATCGACTGGAGAGGGACACATTCGCGCAGAGTCTGCAGAAGAGAAAAAGGCGGAGCATTATCTTATGTAACATTTACCCACCCTACGTTCACCCTGCGTTGCCTCCCACTACGTACACCCTTTTACGCTCTCGCTGGCCTTCCTCAGCCGCGCCTCTCTCTTTATGCTATACCTATATCCGTTCTTCTTTCGACGCCACCGCTTCCATGGTCTACGACCTCGTATCAGCATCTAGCAACCGCTCGCGCGTCCTTTTGTTTACTCTACGATAATCGTCGATCGTTACGACGTCCATTACACCCAGTCGATAATATCCGCACGGATATAATACGTTCACGAAAATTTTACTGAACGATACATTTTTTACGTCCAAAAAAACGTTACCAAAATCTTTATGCGAACGGTTATAACTATTTAAGAATCGACCCCCGACTCATCGTCGATTAAATTCGACCTACCTTTTAAGCGCGTCACGGAACATTCGAATTTACTCAACCTGATTTCACGGAGCTTAAAGTCAGTCAGTTTGATTCAAAGATAAATAAAGATAAATTTCATTGGTGCAACTGCGGCAAGTTTTTAACGGTGATCAATTGTATCGATGAGTACACCCGGATCTGGTTACCGATTATTATAAGAATAAGCTCGCGCATAGAAGAATCGCGAGGCGAAAGCAGCGTCGGATCGGGTGGCAGGGTCGAAAATCTAATTGCCGTTCGATACTCGAGAGCGAGACACTTAATTCGGTTCTCTCTCTTGCCCTGTTTTCGTCCCCCCCACGGCCGCGTTCCTTTTTTTCGCCGACCCTCTCCCCCACAGCCAGTCACTTTGCCGTTCCATCCAGCGCGTAGCGCGCGCGGTATGCAATCAAGTTGCCCCTTAATGCCCGTGAAACTGAATAAAAATGCAATAGACCGTCCCCAGGTTATCGAAATCCACTTTCCCGCGACGCGACGCGTAGCGCACGAACCGCGTGTCGTGATATATCGATTCGAGGTCCGGTTCGAACGACCGGCGACCACCTCGAAAACACATTGGCCCTGGAATCGCGCGTAGGGTCGTTCCAATCGAACAGAGTGAGCTGGCTCCGAGGTACGCGGTTACACCAGGGGTCCGTTCGCTTTCGGAAAGTTCTCCGTGTCAGGAGAGGGAAGCTTGACCGAGACGTTAACGGCATACCAAGACTCGGTGAATGGTTCAACTTTACGTCAAAGAAAGAGGGAGAGAGAGGGAGAGTTGGTGAACGAACTCGATTTAGAAGCGCAGTCAAAGCGTAATATCGAATCGGGAGAGGTTTCGAATCGTTCAAGAGAGCAGAGAGTAGAAATGATCCGCCGACTTCGACGTTAGCTCGTTCCCTGGCGTTTTCCTTGTTTCTACGAACGTATAGCTGTACCTTCGACCGAACGGACGGACGATTGTGGTGAATTTTTAAACATCACTTACAGATAATTGCATACGATGGGAAACGTTTCAAAGTGTCTATAATTATAAAGTGATTGGCGTACGTGTTCTTTGCGGATTCCTTTTTCGATGAATAAATAAATGCTTCTCTGTGTATCTGAACTTCTCTGTGTATCCGAGCTTCTCCGCTTATACTTACACGATGTTAGATCCGCGTCTCACGACTAGGTTCGATAATACATTTTATATGTAGCGGCTGATGAAATTAATCGAATTTCGCGCCGGGCTATTGTACGTTGCAATTAGCATCGCTTATCCCTTCGTTGTATTTTTTCCACATTTCCATGATTAAAAGAACAATTTCCATCGTTATAAGAATAGTTACAAGCGTAACGTTCGAGTTCTAACCGGCAATTTGTCAGGCTAATGAACAGCTAAATGTGAATATGTGGTCGGTAATTTGTAGTCGTGGGGTAGGTTTGTTCCGGTATCAAGAGAGAGCCAGGTTTCACGGGACGTTTATATGGCACGGTAGTACGGCAGCCGGGCGAGTACAATTTGCACGCGGTGACGGAAGATAATAGCCGCGCCCGGAGACGTATTAAAGGTGAATTGCGAAAACAACGGCTAGCATCCGGTCCCATAACTCGTCGGTGGATGACCGACGAGCTGCTAGAGCTCCTCGGGGTGTCGTTGACCCTCGAGTGACCCAACGTGACAACCAGTAAAGACGCGACGAGACCCTCTGAGACTTCTACTTGATGAGGGTCCAAGATGGATGCCCGACGATATTTTTTCGCAGGCCGGAATTCGTGATTTTCTTTCTTTCCTCATTTTTCTTTTTTTTTTTTTTTGAAACTTCGAACTGGTCTTTTTCTTCCCTCGGAGACACACACTTCGCACGGTTTACGTTTTCATCGCGAACTTTTTCTGTCCACTCCACCGTGCTACGATCACGTAGCACAGTCCTGTTGCCGCGTTGCAAATAATTCAAGACGCTGCACTACCGCGACGCTCGCCCCGTTTCTAGAATCACCAACTAGACCAAGTTTGACGCGGGTTTAAAAACATGTTCACGAATATAAGCGACTGGCAGTATTCGTCTAACCGCTCGATGTTTCTTTTTAATTTCCATTTACGTTTCAGTTTATCATCTGCTTGATAATTATGAACGATTAGATCAACGAATAGCGAGTATTCTAATTATAATACATTCGTTGCTTTTCACTCTTTGGATATTCAATTAACAGTTATTAAGCCAGGAGGACCTGTACACGCTTAAATTAGACGTCGCCAAGGCTACGCGAATTTTTAGGAAACGTTTGTCCTCGCCGGGTCACATCAAACAGTGAAACTCTCGAAGCGGAATTTTTCCCTCGCTTCCTTTCTCTCATTATCCCGTCTCCCTCTCTGTTATTTTCCTTTTCTACTCCCCTTATCAACCGCGTCTTCTCTCGCCGTCTCTGTTTTTTCAGCACCGTGTTAAGTGTACATTACGACCTCCGTGTACGCATTAACCGTAATTTCAAATTACACCCGTGCGCACTTTCTACTTGTCGCTACTCAGCGACAATTACGCGCCGCGCACGAACGGAAATAGAAATGCGACGGGCTGAAGTTCACTTTGGCGAAATGTATCGCGCGACGACGCCTTTGCCGCGCGATATTAAATGCACACGTTTGACGCAAACGTTAAAAATGAAATTTACCACGGCCATTTTACTGCGAAATATATTTTAAAACTCGTTACACCGAACGTTTTCTTTTCCCCACGCGTTCTACTATTCTCCGTGTCGTTAGTTTCAAGTCACTCCTCAAAGTAATAAATAACCTTTTAAATGATTAAACGAGTCACGCTCGTAAAATGTGTTGTCAATGTTTTTAAAGATATTTCACTTTGATACTTCCGCTGTGAAAAATCTGTTGATAAAACGTGTAATAAAAATGTATTGGGTAGCCATAATTCTGCGGTTACTCAATATGCAATCAGTTAATAAGGCAAGCTTGATGACCCGAAGGTGTATCGACGCCTGCAGCGAACACAAACGAACTTTGCTTCATTACCTCTTTGAATATTCAGGACTTTCGCGCGTGCCTGCAGCCATTTGCCAGAACTCAATATGTTCGGCAATATGTAGATAGCTCCATAAATATCGATGGCGCTTAAGGGATGTTGCAACGAGCTGGTACGTACAACAGGAAGATTACTACGACGCGCGAGTCGTTCGTAAACTCGCGGGGTCGTGGCGGATTTTTCGAGGCGTGTCCGAGTTTTAACGAAAATCGTTTGCCCGTAAGACACTCCGCAGTCGGTGCCGAGAGATCGATGCGTCCGAGAGCAACCGAGCCACGCGGCGGCGATTGACCTCGGGTGATAAGTTCCCGGGGTTGCGCGTCGTAACTTTGATCCGACGCCGACAGTTTCCAGGTCCTCGTTTGTTTAGCAATTTAACAGCTTAGTTACCATTTCTAATCCG
Organism: Ceratina calcarata; assembly: GCF_001652005.2. Taxonomy (NCBI): domain Eukaryota; kingdom Metazoa; phylum Arthropoda; class Insecta; order Hymenoptera; family Apidae; genus Ceratina; species Ceratina calcarata. Next base: position 737,572 of record NW_017165837.1, on the reverse strand, counting down.
ACCGAGTCAGCGACGGCAATTCTCTTTACGAGCAGAGTCCGTTGGGAGAGCGGGCGCGTATCTTCGTCCCGTGCAGCTTGCTTAAACTCTTGAATAGTCTACGAAATGGAATACCGGTGTACAACTTAGAAAGTCATCGCGAAAGTTATTGTTTCATAACATCGGGCCAACTCCGCGGGCATACATACATAAATGTAAATATGTCAACACGGTACGAAGTGCGAAACAGGACGTAAAGTTTAATTTACGTCTGGCGCGAAACTTGCAACTGATTTTCATGATTTCCAGACGATTGTAAACAAGTATGCAGACGTGGACGGAGAGGATGTCTCGTCAACTTAAAAATCGTCGTTCTTTAAGAAACGAATCGCAGTGTATTCCGATCGCCGCAAAGCTTTCGGCGATTTAATCTCAGAAAGCGGGACGATTTTCAATGAGCCCGTAGACGACCACGACGACGACGACGTCGCGACGTCATACAGGTGTCGTTAAAACGGCAGACAGATAATCCAACGTATCGACGTGCCGTCCCGCAGGGACACGTCGCTATCAGAAGGCAATTCATATTAAAGTCCCGCGGGATCGGTCGGGATTGGTCCGGTGAATCTGGGGCAGGCAGTTGCCACATTGAGAGTCGTAAAGTATTCGGAGAGAGAGGTGATCCCGAAGGTTTTCAACCTATATACCAGGGAAAAGCCGAAGGCAGTTGAGGACGACAGAAGGTAGAGGAGACCATTCTATGGGCTGGCTTATCGCTTGCCAACAGGCACACTTTTTCCTCCCAGCTCTTTTCTCGCTTTTTCCTCCCTCCTATCCTTTTGTCGTCGCCGTTCTCACGCCTTCGATGTCATCTATTCTCTTCTGCATTATTCTTCCCGCTATCCGCGCTCGCCCTTTCGGTGTTTACACGCGTTCTCGCCTTATCTACGCAGCCGTGTGGCAATACTCCGGTTGTTCCAAGCCCTTCGCCCTCGCGCGACGGTACATCGATTACCGAATTACCATCAATATGGGGAGAACGTTTAAAGTTAACGCACTTTCATGCTCCTCGTTCGAACAAGAAACGTATTAGAATATGAAGAACGAGAACTTGTAGTTCATTCGAATTTCTAGAAAACCGCGAGCAAATGTAGCAATTACAAATACAGAAAGAAAAAGCCGAAAGGAAGTAAGGAAAGGAGAGTCACATAATTTGGTAGCAGTGGCGACGTTCCGCTGCGCAAGTCTTTTCTTTTTCTTTCATCCGAGGGAGCAGTGTAGGTATTACTTGGGAAAAGGGGAGCACGGAAGCTGGAAGGAAGGAAGAACGTTTTCCAGAAAAATAACGACTCTAATAATCTCGGTAGGCAGGACGATTTCTCCCTGCCCACTCTTTAACCTTCCCGTTTTCCCCTGCAGCAGTCGTTTTTCGGAATCGCGCCTCCCGTGAAACTGTTTTTGGGAAAAGTCCCTCGGCTGTCTGCGTCTCTCTCCGCCCTTAACACCCAGCCCGGGGGAGAGATGCTCGCGCCCAGATATTTCGAGGGTTTCCCATTTCCACCCCCGGAGGCGAGGAACACGAAGCCACGCGAATAGGGATTGAAACGAGCACGATTCGCATAGGGGAGAACCTCGACCTTCCACCAACCTTCACCCGGAACTGCCGGATAACATCGATCCGAAACATTCGAGCGTGGGTAGACTGTATCAACGTGCAAGACCCGGAAGAGAGGAGAAGAGGGTCAATTATCGGGGTTCAGTACCCCAAATGTCTCCGAGCTTCTTCCTAGCTTCATGCTCAATTGTAACGCGTTCGCGTTGCCCGATATCGGAACTACGCTGACTTCGCGAACCGCTACGACTACGGAACCTTATGCGAATTAAAACGGAGAACGAAAAAGTTCACAGAAACTCGGCGACGAGTACACCTAACCGAAACCCGATAACGTAATAATCTTTAATGTGTTTAATCGTATAAGGAATTATATTATACACGACGACGAACTTGTTTCTCCAACGCGCACGAGCAAATATATACACATCATTTTAGTTATTGACTCAATCAAAGTGGCTTGATCTTCGGTAAATTTACAAACCGCTTGATTTAATTATTAATCCGGGCCGTGTTTGCGTTGCCCTGAGCGCAGGTTGATTCCCTGAATTCCTCGGTTGACGATCGTCGATTCGAAGAAACTTGCTCGAATTACAAGCAAACACAGTCGAACGTAATTAAGTAATGCACATTATTCACCAATCGCGCACGCTCCCTCAGAGATCCTGATTCTTTGTACATTTTCTTTCCGCCTACGTCCGTTTCCTAGAACGTGCTTACGTCTTCTTCATCGCGTTTCTCTGATCCTCTCTCATCTTCCCGTTTCCAGTAGCTCGCTCTGCTTTCTATCTCTGTTTCGCGTAGTTACTCTATCCGTCTTTGTTACACGAACTCTCCGTCCCTTTTCGTTCCTGTTGCTCGCAGAAATATACTGGCCTGAAGGGGTCACCGAGTAATTGGTTTCATTCCCATGGAGACAGGCTTGTCCCGAGTTCGGACTGGCTCTATGGAATCCTGGAACCTATACCATCGGCACCTATATCTCGGATAATTATGTAGATGAAGCCGTTAGTTATGATAACGCTGCGAGGGTTGCCTCCTCTTTCTCCCTTCCCTTTTCTCTTTTCGAGAGTAATCTTTTCAAGGGAAAGGAAAGGTTCGTTCCGGGATCCCAGAGAGATTACCCCTTTCGCCCGTGACACTTTTACATTGGGCAAATTCACATCACTTTACCATGAATGCTCGCCATCCGAATATTCACGGTACTTGCTTTAAAATTGTATGAACACTTTATATGTTCGTCTCAACTTAGCTTGGAACACTGCATTACATTACACAGATTAATTTAATGGACGATTTAATTAAAATTCGAATAAATTTATAAGAAACGAATTATGCACAGAATTTCTTAGTTGAATTTCGTGAAATCGATTTCGTTGATACGATTAAATTTAATTGGCGTTTAATGGCGGATATTGTATTAAATATTCAAACAACGGTTAATCCTACGGTAAACGCGTGATTTAATAAATACGAAAAGTCGTGTATTCGCAGAGCGGTTACTTTGGCCAAGCAGATGCGAATGTTTATATATTTTGTAGCCGCGACAATAGCCATCGATATTCAAAACCGTCATTCGACGCGGGGGGCAACGGGCGTAGCCGTTACCGTCATTTGGAAACAATTATCGCGCTTTCTCGTTACGCTTAATGCGGACACAATGCCAGGGACACATCATTTTGTGCCGTAGTGGTTCGGAAAACTAGATAACGCGGTGCGTGATGCATGATCGTAAATTCCGATTTTATTAGTAAACGTTGTTGTATTCGTGCACTCTCACTCCCTTCCCGCGAGACTTTACGTGTGGACGTGGACACGAGCCTTTACGCACGCACACTTAACGCCATGCGTTCCGCATTAATTAAGCGCTGAAACGAACTGAATGGTAGCTGACTTAATAAAATTGTTCCGTGAGTCTTAAACAGCTGTCCTCATGATCTTGTAATGAATACACATATGTGCGTGACATATGTATAAATAACGTTTCTATGTACTGAAAGGATAAATGATTTTACTGTGGGAGAAAGCGCCGGGTTATATAGATGGGATTCGATATTTCTCGGTTCCACGAGTTTGTGTTTCCTCCTAAAGCCTAGCACGTGAGGCTCGTCTTAATTGCGAGCGTGCGGCCCCGTGGATTTAAGGGTGTAATATTAAGGACGAACGTGACTGCTGACCACAGTTCGTCGTCGTCCCCTCCTCGATCTGAAAATACCGTTATCTCTCCTACGAGATCTACACCCTCGCGTCGACCGCAAACACGTAGCTGACAAACGCGCGAAAATAAGCTTTTACCGCTTTCGATTTGCATTCGTTCCTATCTCTTGCTTTATAAGGTCACGGGATTATATGGTTCGCCACGCTATAGACGAACCGTGTCCTAAATCAACGTCAATAACTGGACAAATAAAAAGTGCCTGATTCTCTGTGATTCGAGCCATAAAACGAATGGAATTTTAATGAACGTCAGATTATTGTGATCGATTTCGATTATACGATTTCGTCGCCTGTCTTTACAGACACACGATATACGACAGAAGGATATATTTCAGTAATCAAATTCTTCTATTTACGTTACAGCATAAAAGCCTTCATCTGTTTTTCCCCGATAGAACCGATAAATTTCATAACCAGCTATAAAAAATGAAACCGGAAAAATAGGACGGACGTTGTTTGTCTGATAATAAAATTTGAATCCTCGGCTTTTTTTTTTGTAACCACTCGTATTCCAGCCGTGTTTTCCCGGCTGCTCCTTGTTTTGATTCTTCAATCCTGTACGCGGGCACGTTCGACGCTGTCGCGATGTGCAAAACTAGTTTAGGATTCATACCGGCGACGTGAATTTCTGAACTTTATTAGGCGTCGCACACGTGTACGCTTTGAAACAAATAGGATCCCGATTGGCGGGTGATAGCGCCCACGCAGCCGCGCGAATTTCCAGTGAAAAGACACGCCGCCGCCGACGCGGCGCGTCGCGACGCCTCACAATGACGACGATTGTCCCCGTTAATTATTATAAGTCACGTATCCGCGCGATTCCGGTGCACGTGTCACTGTACCGAATTTGATCAGTCATTCTCTAACGCGGAACGATAAATAAAGCCTGGCATCGATTGCGCTCGCTTCGTGTAGCAACGATTATACTGCAGATTCGGTTCGAACGCGTACCGACTGTTAACGTCGAACGCAAACATTTACGGCCCGATTGTTCTATCGTATTTTTTCAATTTTTGTTGCCGCATTGAAAAAACAAACGTTATTTGCACCGTGCGTAGAGCACATTCACAATTTAACGAATAATTTAATAAAAATGTACCAGTAGAATTAAGTTCATTGTTATTGAAACGTTCAGGAAAATCCAGTTCGAACAATAGCAATGCGAGTAATAATACTTTTCGGGGGAATGACTCGGTTTTTACATCGAATCATTTCATGCTGGACGAATTTTATAAATCCTCCTTGCCCTGCGAGCTTCTTAAAATACGAGTCGCTTTATCTCGACACTCGGCTCATTTCACTTGCGCACGCACCCGTGTCCCCGCGTTATCTTCGGATTAAGAAACAAAGCCGTGGCTCCTGAGTATGGATTTTCTTTATTACCCTGACGGGGCATGATGTACAGCACGTATTTCCCTCTGTGACGTTCTCCATCGTGCATGCGATCGTCTGACATGAATTTATTTAGGATCGTGCGATTTTACGCTCGAGATGTAAAAAGTAAAAATTCGTTTCATTGCACGGAACATTTTGTTTCAAAAGGTTACGGTCCCGCTCGAGCTTTTATTCGCCAACTGCTTTTTGCGTGACTCGGTAATTGCTGAAATATCTAGCATCGCGAAACCGAGTCACCCCATTAGTTTAATATAACGATCCTATGTCTCTAAGAATTCGAGTCACCACGGTGAAACGGTGTGAACAATTCAATTCGCTCGGATGACATCCGCCTCCCTGGAGGAAACGTACACAGATTTCATTGCGGTCCTGTCCATCGTTCGTCCAGCCGTGATACAAAAGTTCCGCCGAAAACGGAAAGATATTCCGATCCGGTCGTTCACTTTGCCCGAGTTCCGTTCACTGGACGAATGCCGATTTCCGGCTGGCGAAGGGAACCCGCCGCTCATCTCCAGGCGGCCAGCCCCTCTCCGCCCAGCGATTTATATAAGGTTGGCCGGCGAAGTTTACTTTTCCTTGGACGCGTGGGAGCGCATCCGTGGAAGTCGAACAGAAGTCACGGGGCGGGAGAAAGTTTCCTTCTCCGCGCTACCACGGGCAGCTCCATCCGAACGTGACCGATCTGGCATCTCGAGGGGGACCGACGGGGCAGATTTCCCCGGATAATAATACTTCTCTCTTACAACAGTTCCAACAGTCGGGCGAGGAGGGGGGCCGAAGGTAGAGCCAGCCACCCAGTCAGACAGCCAGCCAGGTACCCACCGGGCGATGCTCACTTGCATTCGCGCTCTGGTCGAACGCGTTGTCCGATACGCGCGCGTTTCCACGCTCGTAAATGAAAGAGGCGCCGTCGTCGCCGCCGCGACGCAGACGCCCACGGGAATACCGAGATTGGCACATTCTACCTCCGCTCGCTTCACGGGTAAACTTGGCGAACCTTTGTCACGTACGCGACACGCTCTTCACCTCGAAGATTCCCGGCAGCAGCAGCGCGCCCGGCAGAAACCGCGCACCGCGCTGTTCATGCATTCCCTGTGTCCGCGTTTCGGTGAATCCAATTTTCCAAAATTGACCGTACAGGTTTTCCGACCCGGGGACGAGTATCTTCTCGCCCAAGCAGATGGTCCACCGTGATCATTGCGTTTCGTGGGAAGGAAGTTAAATGGTATAATTAGGATGTAACGCCGTAGAAATCTGATTCTGCGTTTGAATTCGGAATCACAGATTTCTACGTTCTGCAGAGGGTGTCTTGCTCATGAAATACATCGGAAAAAGAACATTTGTCAACTGTTTCACAAAAGCACTTGTGAATCGGTTATCCTAATTCACTCGCCCGATGCGATCTCGTCGGACAAAAAACCTAATTGTCCCGCCGTAGTGGGAGAGATAACAGACAGTATCGATCGGAGAGCTCGCAGTTAGAAAGAAAAATAGGAATAGAGAGAGAAACAGAGACGGGGATTAAAAAGAATAAACGGGTACTTTCTTCGCGTTGTCGAGGCGTAAACTCTGAAACAGGCCGGCGCGGTGCGAACGTAGCCAGCAACCGTAATGACGACATGATGGATGGCTGGTTCGTTGGAACCATTTGGCAGGTTGGATTCGGTCAGCGCCGTTATCCGTCCAATATGTCTGTAACGTCACTGGCCGGTTCCGACCCATACTATACCGAGTGGTTACAGTTACTCCACAAAAGGGGAGAGACCGGGCCGTTGGAAGAAGAGAGCGAACGCGAGCCTCGTTCATCGAGACGTGCCATGAGCGATAGCCGAACGGAGCAAAGGCGATACTTGAAGCCACCCCCGGCGTCGGGCTACCAGCTCCCAATTCAATTCCTTAATACCTTATCCCGCCACCTTCTCCCCGTTGGCTCTCAACGCGGCTGTTACCATCGGTCCGAACACACGTGCACGTACAACCCAGCAGCGAGGCAGTGACTGATTCCGCGGATATATTAGTTCCATCGATTCGGTATCAGCCTTCTTGAACGTCCGCTCGCGTCATCGAGACCTACTACCTCCTCTCACGCTCTATCCTCTCCTATCTCCACATCTCCTTCGCGGCTTAATGGGCGACGGAGAAAAAGCAGCGAGTAATAGAGAAGAGATTAGGACTTACAGGTTCCGAGGCTATTAAGTTTTGGATAGGGTAAGGGAGCAGGGATCTATCTCGGCTATCTCGTGATTCAACGGGGAACGTTCGAATCGGGGCCGGAGGATTTGGAGATTCTCCATTGTGCCGAGAAAAGACATTTATATCTTGTTCGGCATGAAAAGTGGTTGATGGTTACCGTTTGATAGACAGTGGGAAAGGGGTAGGCTCAGAGGTACGGCGAGACGTCCGGGAACACCGGGCTGACAGTATGTCGAACGTGTACATCGATTTTTATCGCCGATCGCGTGATAGAGCACTCCTGTTTCAACGCGTCGCGTCGCCTCGCCTCGCGTCGTCTCCACACGCGAACAATTCTTTGCCTTTTGTACTGTGAATTAACGACGTCAGTAATGCGTCCCTCTTGTCTCGGTGAAAATAGTGGCTTCGCGGTGTAACTTGCACTTATTAATGTATCCGGTGCACGACTTAATTACAAATGGTCATTCCTTATCACCCGGCTATTACAAGAAAATCGTATGATATTTCAGTTACAATGATTAGTTATGCAAAGGTATTCCATCTACGGGAAGCCGTAAATTTTATACGTCGTTGAGATATGATATTGATACGCAGGAATTATAAATCTACTTTAATGCATAATTTTATGTGAAATTCATGGAAAAATATTCTGCGATTAGAAACACTCTTCGCCTCGCATTTTACGTAATCGCCTATTTTACAAGCGTCTAGCCTAGCGTGTCGTTACAGCAAAGGAGCCATCAGAGCTCCTTCTTTTATGTAGGTCGAGACAATTCTAGAACCAAATTTGGCCGAAGCGAAAAATCATATCCTTGCGATATGCAAAGACACGTGTTATTTTTGTAGACGAAGAACGTTTTAATAATAACCGGCCTGATAAATCGCGTGCGCAGCCAAATAAGGGAAAGAAGGCCGTTTTGCAAGTATAATAGCATATTGCATTTTCCAATAGCCACACCAGATTACATTTAATGTAAGATTATGCACGCCAATAAATTTGAACGCATGCGTGAAATTTAATAACCGGCAACCACATGTAATTAGATGCATAATCGTAATTGAGCTAAATATTTTGATCAACATAAACTAGTGCTGATAATCAACAAAAATCGCGTTGAAAATTTCTTTCTAACTCCACTCGTTAAGGACGTATAGGCTATATACTTATAACATGCTAGCATGTTGAATTTGTTATTATAGATTCCTATTCTCAATTAAAAAGCTATCTGCAAAATTTTGAATCAATTCATGGGTTTTTTGAAAAATTATAGTGACTTAAAATTTGCATGTACTCTTATAGTAATCAGCAGTAACCCAAAGAAAACTTTCGGGTATTTGGTGTCNGATCTACAATTTCCATTAAAAAGTTTCTCGCTAGCGTCAATAGTTTACGAGTAATTTGCAAAAAACTGTTTTTTCGTTTTTCGTTAATAACTCGTAAACTATTGATGCTAGTGCAAAACTTTTTAATGGAAATTGTAGATCTCGTCGCCCTCTACAAAAAAGGTCGTATGCAATTTTCCCGTAGATCCAACGGTTTAGGAGTTATTGAGGAAAAACGAAATTTTTTGCCAAAAGTTCACCATTTCGACAGTGGAATGGTCGGATTTTATCAGTACCCATAAAATGCCGATTAACCATACTTAACTCGTTAAATATCGAAGTAAGAAGAAAAACAACTTTTATTTGAAGCATTTCTCGAAATTTTGAGGAAAAGAAACATAGCTATTTATTATTAGCATTGTCCTTCCGACATTTGATTTCTTTTAATTATAGGAAATGTAGTGTAGTTAAGCTCTTGAGAACGTCGCCATCCTCAGACGATAGTGATCTTATCGCGCGTTACACATTTCTCGTTTTACGGTCGCATCAAAAAAACAAGGAAGGCAGTGGGTATCGTCATAAATGCAGAACTTTATGATTACGATCCTGACTAAATCATAGGTACACGAGAGCTCGGCGAAGTCATCCGGTACGGCTCCCCATTAAAGTACTAACCAGCGCTAAAGTACGTTCTCGTTAACATTCATTCGAAGCATTCGCGACTCTTAAAAATAATTTTTATCCATAACGAATATCGCGAGAGCACCTGATAAGTACCGAGGTTCTAAAGTGATAGCCCGCTGCTTTTCCATCCGAGCTTTTTTGCAATGCAGATATACCGGGATTTTATTTCTATTCTAGTTTAAGTACATCAACTACGAACATATTGTTAATGAGGCCAGAGAACCGTGTCGTAAAAGCATATTCAATGGTTTTTTAACGTAACGCAGATATAAATCTTTTTGTTTTTCGTGCACGGAACGAATTATGGTTCTAAATCGTTACGGGGGCGGTGGTGTAAAAATTTGTCACGATTGTAAACCCGTGCAGGGGAAAAAATTCGGGCAGCGTGACAATATAGCGGATTACGTACGAATTTGTCGAGAACGTAAGCTAGTGGCAACGTGCCGTATGCCCTCGGTCTATTATTCATTTGGTCGGTACCGGGGCTCGCGCGGGCGACGTTTTAACTGTTGTGTGTTGCCGTTCGCGTGGCTGTATCCGTGGACCATTGTATCGCGTGGCCATAAACGTTACTCTGCTGGAAGAGCTCGATCGCCAACGAAATTATGTACGCGCGTATGGAGCAAACGCGCGACGCGTGCGTTCTCGCGTGCGTAAAGCACGCTCCCGGTGTCTGGTTATCGCGCGCGGTACGTGTCGCCGTATTAGAAACTAGGTGCAACAGAGAGGCCAGTTGTTGCTACGGTCGTAATAAAACCGCACCGAGCTAATTGCGTATACGGCTGCTCGGAATTGTCCTATGTATCGAAACGATAATTGACCCGTCAGCCCAGCGACGATTTTTCTTCGTTCAACCTCTAAGACCGTTGGAACGCGTCGCAAAAACGGCGGAAGACAATCGACTGAAATTTTATGGAGAATGAGTTGAAAAATCTCACGAATAGTAATAATTATCGCGACGACTTTATTAGAATCTCGCACGTGACTTGCGCGTGGCTCGTCCGAAATTAATTACGAGCGTGAAAATGATAGATGGCGGAATATTTTAATAAAAAGAACCGCAAACGGCGGGGTTTGATTCCCGTCCTAATTAACTTTGTCAAATTTCGCATTGTTATTACGCGTTCCTTTGTCGCGCGTTTAAAGCAATTTTAAGCCAGCCTTTGTCAACGTTAATATGAAAAATTTCTTTTGATCTTACATTTTGCATATTTCATTTTCGTTCATAGCCGCTGGTCCCGAAGCGAAATTTGTATTCTTGTTACTAATCCGATATTAAACTCGAATCTGAATAGCAGTATTAGTGCTCGCATTCTACGCGGATATAATTTTCCAGTTACATACCTTCGATTCGAGTCCTTTATTCATAACGCTTCGCTAATGTACACAGGTTCAATCGAATTCATTACAGCTGTGATTAACTGCGATGGAATCGTTTGATCGTGCCCGCCTGTCGATATCGCCGATTCTGCGGATAATTCTTGAAACATACCTGCGTTACGGGACGTAATTGAAACCTTTCTATAATTTCAAAACGTGAAATGGTCCCCGGTACAACGCTTAATGATCTTATATACATTTTCTATATTTCCCACGCGATGGGATATTAACCGAAAGGACATAATTCGCGATTAATCGTTCCTTTTAACCAACTGCGAGTCTATGCAAAAGTAATTTACAAACCGACTGTTTCCTCTACGATTTCCTCTATCCGTTCGTTAATTTTTTTAATCCTGTTCATTGTTGTTTTCCCTTATTTTTGATTTCCAGGTTTCGCGATGTCGAAACGAATACAAATAGTGACACGCCGTTACACCGCACGGTTCACTGCCGTAGATCTTCAAACATATGTCGCTCGCAGCCCGTAAAAAAAAAAGAAGCGAAAATCCAGCAACTCGATAGAAATGAACTAGCGGAACAAATCACGGCGCTTGTTTTCTAGTTAAGTCCGTTGCAATTTCAAAGCCGGATACTCGTTCACCTCGCCCGGTTCTCTTTCCCCGTGGGCTTCATTCGCATTCTCTTTCGGCGAGCGATACCGCCAGCGCGGCAGCTCCCTTTTGCCGCAGTTGGAACGCCCGCAGCGAAATCGTGAAACGCGCGCGCCCGCCCGCGCCGCTGTAGCAACGACGAATTAGCTTTGTTACGGCATTACGGCGCGGCGCGGCCGGATACGATTCTGCGCCCTGTTCCTCCTCCTTCTCGTCTCTCTTTGCGACTGGTTTTCGCGAAATTCGTGAACAACACCGCATCGGGAAAACCGGGAGGAATCTCTCTTTGAAAAGAAAGCACCGGAGAGAAAGGAGAGATTTCCTGGTGGGAGGGCAAGAAGGAACGAAGAATGGAGAAATCGACGAAGATTGGAGAACGGAAAAAGAGAGAGAGAGAGAGAGAGAGAAGGTTGGAGGGAAACGGCGCGAAGCGTAGTTGGTCGCACTGTGCTACACGCGGATTAAAGCGTAATTTCGTCGACGGCTTATGCGACGCGTAATTGCATTGTTACATCCCTCTTACGTACGTATAGGCACCCGGCGACAGTCACGGCAACGCCGCCTTCGAAGGGACGTCGAAAACAACGACCACCAACGACGACGATACAACGGCACGGTGCCGTGTTGTTGCACGTTGCCGTCGACGCCGCACCGCACCGCACCGTGCCGGGTTTTAGGGAGAATTTGTGTAGTTGGATTGGATACGAAGTTCGAGCCCGTTGATGCCGCGCGTCACCACCATTCCCTATACCACATCCCGAGCCAATGCCGGAGTGGAATTAATTTTAAGTTTTAATGGAATGTATCGCGGAGCTCTCCTTTATGGCCACCTTACTTCTGGTTGGCTCTCAGACCGAGAGCAACGTGACCAGTCAGGGCCAGCCCGGCCTTGGCCAGCCGCAGCAAGGATTCCATTATCGGGACAAACTTCGCCGAATATCTTCGACCGCGGGCTCGGCGCGACCCCGCCGCCGCCGTCGTCGTCGCCGTCGGTGGCGTGCCATCAAAGAGGTTAATTCGAGTTTCGGCTGTGGTAATCGTGCGTGAATGCCACAATCAACGGTGCACCTCCAGTTTAAACGGATACACGTCCCGTCTCGCCTAGCTCTCCATTCGACGACTACTTTGACACTTTGTCGGCCGTTCTGTTTCCACTGCGTGGTACTGCGCGACGGTAGGGTATGCGGTGGTGGTCGTTGCTGCCACCTTTTCAGCGGGGATTGCACGGACCGGCAAAGGTCACCGGCCGGGCACATCGATTTAACGCGTTTTACGGATTTTTATTTCCTAGTTTTCGTCGGTACGCTCTCGCTGACTACACGCGAAGGTAAACATCCGACCAAGCTGAATTTTTGTTTGATTTGGATCGGCCGATCGGTCCCACGTCCGATTGCAGCTACATTAATCTGCAAATTGATGCTACGCTTTCAACCGTTTCGATATCGCTACAATTTTTATTTCTTGTCGATTCGCGTGTCCGTTCTTCGAAAACAATTTTTACCAAAGTTTTATCGATAGCAAGAATTGCCGGATGATGAAGAACGCTTGGCTTTTCATTCTATATTGAGACGATTCATCGGTGTTTCCACGAGAGGCAATTGAAGTAAAAAACTCATTGGACCGCCAACGGTTTCAATATTTTATCGCGCACGTATATTACGCAGAAAATTCCGCGGACGTAATCAAAGAATAACAAATGTAACAAAGCGTCGAATATAACTCGGTGTATCGTACGGTGTAGAATTATGTTTACGTTTCCGGAAACCAATGTTGTATGGTACGTTTGTTAATCGATTACTGTAATTGCGCGCCGGAAATTTATATAATTGTACCCACTCGCCGCAAATACTCGACGAAATTAATTTGCTGCGATGCATTAAACACCGGTGAGATCATTTCGATCGTTTCACAAATCTAACGCGGCACCACATTCAATTAACAACAACATTTTTGTCGCCTTTCCTCTTATGAAAATATTCTACAAGCATTGGACAATTTTTAAATCGTTTTAACGTGACTCTTGCGATGGTTTGAAGTACCATCGAAAATTAGATGAACTGGAAGTAACTGTGCTTATTGCGCATTTGGTAATTGCATTAATTATGCTGATTCGAAGCAATAGTTGCTAATGATGAAATATTGTCCAAGCAAATGTTTCGTTATAAAGGCTAAGTAATACTAATCATATTAATGATACACGATTGTACTCTTTCAATGGATTAATAAAGAATATTGCACAAATAATTCGATGCATTATTTATTATTTAATTATGGGCTTTAATGCGTGTCCGAGGTAGCGACGCACACATCAGGAAATTTCATCAAATCTCGTGGGTGGTTAAGGAAATTAAAGCGTGTAATTAAACGTTAACCCTACGACTGCCTACACGCGAGAAGGGTGCAAGGTGGAAGGGTTTATGCTGTTAATCTCTTTACCGAAGTTCGTTACATCGATCTTTTCCTTTCCAACATCTTTTCCTCCGTCACCCCCTCGATTTCCCGTTCTAATCATCAAAACTTTTCTCTCCGGATTTTTTTTTTCTTAAGTCAAGCTTATTATATCTTCTTAAAAATCTCGTTCCCTTTTTCAAAGTAGACCGGAATATAAAAATTCCTATTTAAAAAGTTCGAATTCGCCTCTAGAGGCTTTTACGCGTAATGAATAAGTTAGACACCTTCACCGAGGTTAAGCAAAAAACCTTTTATCCGTCATGAATTTGTTACCTCAGAGGCATTAAAACAATATAATAAACAACGAGGTATTCTGAGAAAAGTATTCGAACAACGAAACGAGGTACAATATTCATCGTTCTCAAGCTCGAGGCTTGTTTCGCTTTTTGTAGAGCTAATAACGTTGATATCAGTTGGAGTTGATAAAGCAATGGTTCATATCGATACCGAGGGAAACGTACCCTAGGTTTGCCAACCTGTTCGAGGAGGGGGCCCTCGTCCCTGTTCCGCGTCACCGTTATATTCCTTTCCCGTCAGATTCGAGATGGTAATCTCCTTCTCCTTAACTGCATTGTCGAACACCGCCGGGTATATTTATTCAATATCTTACTCGCAATCGAGTTAGGATCAAACAATGACGAGACGTACCGTCAGAAACTGCCTCGCGGAATCGTTTCATAGTTCTTGGATCTGCGGGAATGCGATTTGCGTTAAATCGCACGAAAATGATTGTGTTCTGCGAAGGGACCGAGCGCAGAGATCAATCAAATTATTTCGACTTATAAACGTAAGACGCTCTGAGGGGAACTCGTGCGTATAGCGGATAATAATGTCCTGTTTTGTATAAAAAATTGATCATTTAATTTATACGACTGGTATGGTTATATTTAGGACGCGAGGTTCTATCTATCCAGTCGCTTTCGTTTGAAGGGCTTACCCGACATACCCTCGGGTGCTTTCCATCAAAGTGTCACCCTCGGTGACAATGAAACGACTAGACTATTGAGTGCACGAAAGGCGTCAAGGGTGAACAGCCGCCGTAAAATATTGCACGTAATGCGACACGCGTGCAATTTCCCTGCAGGATTCAATTTATTCGATTATTAATTTGCACCACGAGAGACACATTTTTATTCTTCAATGATTAACGATTATTGTAACATAAAAGAAAAATACATATAGTATCACTTATTCTGGACATGAAAAAATGAGTTGATCAACGTATTTGAATTTCAAAATTCTGGTGCGCATATCTAATTTCTATTTTAAGTCGTCGATATTAGAATTTATTCTCAGCAAAGGAGAAGAAGATAAAAGGGGAAGTAGACGCTTTTCTGTACCGTGACTGGTTAAAGGGTGTACCTTGTGTTCGAGATATTCAATGAATGTATCGATTCTTGAATAGGTATTCGCAATAGGGTCTCAAGGAATTTAATAATCCAGCATCGGCAACTTTCCGCGAGCCTCTTCTTTGCGGACGCTTAGCAGTGCTCGCAATATCGGTACGGTTAATAATGCAATCGGATGCGAGTAATTGCTGATAGAGTTTTAACCTCGCGTCCAGTTTCACTATCTGGCAACAGTATTTTTGCAACGTTATCGGCAAGATTATTCGCAACTGCACAAAGAGACAGCGGTTCACAGTAATAGAACGTTACGCCCAGTTTCAATTTGTTATAGCGACAGGCTATTACGAAGTGAGACAGCTCGTAAAAATATAATCCTGAAAACGAATCTCTCTCTCTCTCTCTCTCTCTCTCTCTGTCCTCCTCCTCCGGTTTGTATTTATTCCATAAAAGTTTTGATTGAATTTAAAGTCCGTGACATTCGAGACATCATTATTTTACAAACTTTTCTACATCGCTGGCTGACTGGGAGGAGACGCGGAGAATAAAGTCTCGCAATAAGAAAGCATTTAGCTATTAAAGCAACGGAAATAAATGATCGCGTTGTGCCGAGAGCGGGAGAGGGACCAGGTCAACTTCGACGAATCGTTTTATCTCATTCGTCACGATTAAACGAGCCATTTACTGACGTCGACTGCATCCTCTCGTCGATTCACCTCACGCGATTCGAAGGCTCACAGGACGACGCAGATTCTTCGAACCAAGAAGCTGCTTACATTTTTCCATTTACCGGACGGACGTACGATTTGTCGTGTACGAGAGACACACGTCAGACCGGAAATCTCGTCTACTTTCCACGCAATCACGAAGCTACAAGTTTCTGCTGCTCGTAGGACAAGAGCATAACTCGTACTGTCCGCGGAGGCGTAGTAAAATTGTATTTTTATTGTCAGATAAGTTCGCGTAATACTTTTCCTCGTGGTGTGTGTACAAACGTATTTCCAGAAACCCGGTCAACGATAAAGATAACTAAAACTGCAAAGATATTCTGTGTAATAATTAAACGTACATATCTATGTTAAACTCCGTCGTGAAATTACAAGAGCGTTGACACGAAGTAGTAAACTAGACTGAAGGGATTAAAGTAAGCGGAAGCGAGTACTAAAGGCGAAACAACGATATATCTCTTGTTTGCAGTGCACCATGTAAGCTGTTCGGTACATAAAACTCTCTACGCAAAAACCTGGCGAAAGCTTGTCAAGATGTTCTTTAGGTAATTTTTCCGGAAAACATGTAAATTATGTGATCTCCAAGATAAACGTGTTTATAAACGTTTTATCACATCTTTACAATTTTCACTCGACGTTTGGTTCATAGACATTTTAACAAGGACACCTGTTTTAAAATAGTTGAAGGGGTGGCGAAAAAAGAATCCGTTCGAATTGAAGACGAGAGCGAGGCCGCAGGGACAATAGAACAGTGATACGCCATTTGGTTTCCTTTGGGAACCGTAATGGCTGATCGTAGATATTTAGGGTGTTCTTACAGCTGGTGCATTATTAATGTCGGCCTGACTTGGTCCCCCCTTGCGCGCGTTCAACGCGGACCCGTAGGACGGCGACCGACCGCGGACGATCCTTACAAGGATCCGTATTATTTATGCACGTGCACCGGAAGCCTTTCCCAGGATAAGAGGCGGCCCGGGACTCGTAGTCCCTCCGCCTATGATGCTCGGGAGTACGGACCTCGGGCTCGGCTCGGTCCTCCTCGCAGGGTTCCGGGGAATTACTCCGCGCCAACTGCTCGACAAAGGTTGCCATCCGAGGATATCAGAGATATCCGCCCCTGTCTTTTCCGGATTTTATCGAAGGAGAAACAGCTCGTATTTTATTCTACCCGCGTTCCGTCGTGGTATCAAGGGTCGCTTGATTTAGTTTAATAGGGCTATTTTCGAGGGTCCGCGAAGCTCAGCTTGCGTCTCGCTTTCAAATATGGAAATAATACATGTCGGTCTTAGAATTATTGCGCCTTTCCCTAAGATCTTGATACCTTTAAATAAATTAGGTTATCGAGTATTGATCTTTTACTAGAATTTTTTAACCTTTGTCCCATTGGGTCCCTGTCCTGTTCGAATTAGAAATACTTCATGATCTTCTCATAACGAGACATCCGCCTGAATTCCAAAGTGATCAGGACATGGAAAAGACGGGGCGATCTTAAAGGGATGTTGGAGCCTGAGGAGAGAAACTAACTCACGATACGCGGTTTTCGGAGGTTTTTAGGAGAACAGGTTGGACCGTAGCCAAGACCGAGCGCCCTTATCCTCTCGGATTTTCTCTCTATTTGAGAACAAACGGAACGAAACGATGCAAGTGCCTCTCGCTGGCACCGCACGCCGGTGCAACCACCAGTTGCTAACGCCGAACGCGAGGCCGAGTCAGGCGCGGGAGGGTGAGAAAGAGGTTTGGATAGGTCTACATACATACACCGTAGGCCTACCTAAGTACTTAGTTTCATATCGCCTGTTGCACTCGTAAACCGTTCCTCCGGGCGGACCGCCTTACTCCCTCTTGAAACTTTTTGATAAATTGTGTCAGCGCCGAGTGACTCGTCGCTTCTCAACGAACAAACGTATCGCTCGTTGTTAACTTTGCTCTTAATTATCACAAACGGCATAATGCGAACCGTGAACGAAACGTTTTAATATCAGAATAATTACAAGGCGAAAAGACGATTTAAACTTTAATCATCAGTACTCGGAAATATTGGAGTGTCTCTTAGTTCATTTTACTAGCGAATAATACTAAAGAAGGTTCCCCAGTGTTGGTGAAATTGAGATTCCGGGGGAGTCTTTTTGTGGACGATGCAATCGCAAACAGTTTAGTTAAGACCCGGCTGCGAATCAGCGTCGCAAGATGTTCCCGGTTACGGTTTGCCTTTGAATTCGAAGCACGCTAGCGTCGAGCCAACAAGTGGTCCATATACCAACTGGCGATCCGTGTCTGCCCTACGCCGCGCTCTGATTCTACGTTTAGTAATTACTAATCAATAACGCGGCGCTCTCTCGTATACCTCGTGCTACGACAGAGCATGAATATAATCGAATTAAATTTCCAGCACGATGCTACCCGCATCTACGATACGCTCCTAATGCACTGACATACTCTGTGTACGAAATCGTGTTAGTAAATATAACTCGAATCGGAACTATGATAGACGAACGACAGTACAATGACGAAAAAATTTCGAAAAAGTCAATTGAAGCGCGCAGCGTTTTGTCGAAATTGTTTGAACGAGAAAGAGAGGAGCTCTCCGAGAATAATTGCAGTCTACAGTGAGAGATTGAAGCGAGATTCAAGTGCTTTTAAAAGCGCAGACCGTGCATCCATCGTAGTTCGGTGAAACCCCTCGCAATTTCTTAATGGTATGCACATATGTGAAGGAAATAAGACGGGGCTGTGTACATAAGGTTGGGAGCGTCTTAGAGGTCCGCGTGCACCTACCTGAAGTAACACCGAACGGCTGATGGTCGGGTCGTTTCAAAGTGGCTCGAGATTAGACGGGGTATGGGCCGGGTCTCTCTTCTCATTAAGCTGAGTGTTGCGTGTTGGAAGGAGGCTCGAGGGGCACTCACTACCCCGAAGTATATATACAGCAGACACGCTAGCATTCAACCCCCGGAGCTACAGGTTGCTATGGAAAGCTCGCAGATTACGAACCGTTTTACGCAAACACCGGGACAAATCTTCCAATTAAGCTCTCCTGCTTCCGCGCATTGAAAAATAAGTAATCGCGCGCCGACTGCGAGAACTAATTTGAATGAAGTTTTCTTAACGAAAAATGGTCTCGTCCATCGATTCGTGGAAACAGAGGGAAAAGCAAAGAAATAAGTAACTACCAATCGTTTTGTGAATTCAGATTTAAACGATAACGCATACAATTCTATTGCTCTGTCTAATTCAATCGTAAACTCATGCGCTCTATCATTTGTATTTTTTTAACAATTTCAATAAATATATTTGTACGAGATTGAAAGTAATGGAATGTATGTTGCCTAAAAGGAAAAATGGACGATAGGCTAGATGACGACAATGTCGAAACGGACTGCGAAATTGAATTTGTTTCAAGGGAAAACGTCGCCCGGAACCACTCTCAGGGCCACCTTCAAAAAGAGTAAAGAGCTTTGGGAAGCATATGGGCACAAAGTGTACTCAGTGAGCATTTTCTAAGTGCTGGTAAGTAGAGGCTGTAAAGGGGAAACAGTTCGCTGTGTACATAACCACAGGCCTTTATGTGCGGGGAATCTTCATGCGACGAGGACAGGAGGCTCTAGCCTTATTTTACAAAGAACCCGACCCCTGTCAAAGAGGACAGGAGACACGGGAACGAGTGAAATAAATGGGAAACGTAATAACATTTAGTGCGCGCTTAAATTCGACGTAACAATTTTTTCTCGATTCGACCTGTTTTTTAAATTGAAACAAGGAACATTTTAAAATCGTGTCGCGACCAATTCGCAAAGAAAATTGTCTAAAATAAATCTTCGTCCCATACGTAAAAGACTTAAACTGCCTGGAATAATAGTTAATTCCACAGTTTACATAGTATTTAATTAAATCAGCCACGTATTCTCGCACACTTGCACGTATATTTTTCCGCGCAATGCATTGTCAAAGGAATCTTGATGACGCAGTTAGGATAGTGCGGCACAGACGGAGGATATGGAAACTATCCTCCTTCTGTTTCCCTTTCGCGTTGTTCCTGCTCGTTTTGTTACCTTTGGCAGCCGGTTTGAAATTTTATTCCGCGCTTTTTTCCTCGCGGACCCCCAACCCCCACCCGCATCCACCCCCGGTCCGCCGCTCCGTTCCTCCGTGAAAGCGGCATCATTATGGTTCAATCATGCTGCTTTTCTTCTATACGGCTGCGCCATTTGAAAAGTGTTCCCCACTTTTTTCCGTCTCGCTTTTATACGTATTCATCCGCGGGATGGATATATGAATTCAACAACGGCACAGTAAAATTGCATCTGTATCTCCAGCGCGTCTACTTTATGGAATGCTAACCTGTTTCATATTGTAGTTCATCCTCGGGGTAATAAAGTATCCGCCCCATCCGTTTCTTCCGCGCTGTATTTTCCAACCTTTTTCTATCTGTTTTCACGGTAGCTTTCATCAAAACAGACTGGTGAATAACAACGTTGAATTTAGGAGGAACAGCAGTGCCGTCCTCGGTTATAGCTGCCGCGCGAGCAAAAAGTTGCACCGATTGAAAATAGACGTTCCGAAGATCCGTTTGCCTGTTTTATGGCTTTTTTAATATCGCGCAAACTGATAGAGACCTGTCGCCAGACGTGGATCTTACTCGGTTTGATACGAGTCATCCGGCTTTCGCGATTCGAATTGTCGTGTCCGACTAGTGAGCGACATATTCTACTTGACGGGAATAAATCTTACTTTTTCCACATTTACTTTCTGCTGGTTCATTCTGATAAATATATCACAAAAGTATCGTCATTTATTTATATTCTATTTTACAAATATAGTGTTATGCATATTTTATAATACGTACGAAGTTTCGTTACGTATGATGTTCATCTGTGAATGAATGTCTGCGTGAAATGAAACAGGATATCGTATTTCAATTACAGAAGAAACGTCAATTACTTTTAATTACTTGAATATTTAAAAAATCTGTCCTGGTCTTTTTTTACTGACCAGGTTTAAAACCCGGGTCTTTAGCATTCGAGCATGCGGAGAGGTGTACATATATAAGTAAGCTTTCATGATCACGGTTTGCGATGTCGCTTTTCTAGGCCAGCCCCACAGCGACGGTTTCCACGGAGCCGTTGATGGCTCCTGGTTAAACTTCCTAAACCGCTGTGGATTGAGTTAGAGTTTACTCGTCTGCCAAGCCTGCTAGCCATCTTGCTCCCCGAGCCTGTCGGCTGGCTTGCTTGTCCGCTTGCTTGCCGAGTTTGGGTTCAATTTGGAAATTACTCCCGCCGAAATAGTCGGAGCGGTTTCGTCATCAACGAAAATACGTCCAGCATTTATGCGTGAAGATCGTCCGTGTTTAGGAATGCCCGGCCAAAGAATGCCGTCGGGTAACTTTGACCTGTCCACTTAGCCTCGGTAGTTTGGAACAGTTTGCAGACGCTCTTCAAACGAGCAAATTATTCTTTTATGAATGAATACCTTAATCCTGATAATATCTCTTGACGAATTTCGAAATATCGCAGTCTTTTTTTGATCCGAAGACGTTGCGATCATTTGAATCGGAGACGCCGAGTTCTCTGCGATTCGCATTGAGGGCGTAAAACGAAGTGAGCAAAAGTGGAGGAACGTCCATCACGATGATCGTTAGTTTCCATGATCGTGTCATCAGAGCACGGTTCAACAGGTGCACCGTCGGATGGGTTTCACATACAGATAACATAATTCAGGACAGCTTGTTCTTCCGTCGGCGAAGCTAAAAGCGGCAGTTGCTGGAAATCTCGGGGGATCGCTTTGTAAGTTGAGGGTCGCACGATGCATAAGTGATGCGCCGCTAAAGTGCCTCCGCGGGGCGGAGTTACCTCTGTATGCAACTGCTCCGTTCCTGCCTATTCTCCTACGTTTTGATCTCTCGACGTGTGTACACGCACGCGTCTACACGGGCAGAGAGCGTAGGTACGGTATAATTCCACGACTGCGCGCGTATTCCCGAGAATGCGGGGATCCGGCTCTGCCGGTTGAAACACACTTGCCTTTTTCATATTCACGTGGGGTGCTTAAAGTGAATTGCTTTTTAAAAGTTCCCCTTTTCACCCGCCTCCGTTATATTGAAATATGGACGTGCTTTGGAGACGATATTGCGAGCAAACCGGCCTTTATTCTTGCCCGCTTGTAATTATAGCCGTCGCGGTTATCGTTCGCAAATGTTTATTTGAACTTTTAACTACCGTCGCGCGCGGTATTTAAAACCCGACTTCCTCTGTGTTCGACGTTTCTTTTGTTCCGGCCATTGTTCCGCGGGTGAAAGGTAATGATCAAAGTTGAAAAGTGAACGCATTGTGCGGAATCGCGAGCCTTCGCGTATTAACATAAATATTTCCCGTTCCAATTACATTCGTTATTTCTTCTCGCATGCGGTAAACAATGGAAACGTTTTTAAGTCGGCCTCTGTGGCCGTTTGTCAGCTGGAGTACAGATGTTTCTTACCGTTACTCGAGACATTTGAAAGTATTACGTATTTTTGTACAGAGTGAAACATTTGGCAAAGGAATGAGATTTTACCTTCTAAAAATAACGTGTACTATACTTCTGATATTTTTCACGTATTTAAACGTTGACAATAAATGAATAAAGTCAGTCTAATTATTAGTAAGCCACTGATCGTTTATTTTATGGCATTTTATAAAACGAAGTATATTGCTTTATGTAATCAGATGAATTTTAAGAAAACCGTATGAATATTTCTGATGAACGGAATTATTTTCTAGCGACAGGACGGAGATTTCTACCAGCGGGTTTCACCGATTCCGTTAATCTGTTCCGTCGATGCACCGACCCACAACATTAATCCAAGCGCGCGCGCTATCGGTTTTGACACGAGGAAAAGGTTAGTCGCACACTCACGATGACGTTGTAATCTCGTTACCGTCGAGCCCCGCAGCTGGTGCAGGTTACCTCTGATCCCAGAAGAGGATGGAACACTTAAACATTTATAGAGCAGCCTATGCCTCGACATCGGAACAGCCCGCTATTTGCGCCGCCGAACTTTCCCTCGTGCCACCAGCCACGTGCACGAACACATCCGCGATTCGAGTCATGCTAGGAGGCGACGTGTGTGCATGAGCGCGTGTAAAACAAGCTGGCTGGCGCGGCGTCGTCGTCGCCGTGAATGCGTGCACCGGCGAAATACCTACCGACGAAGGGAGGAAGGGAAAGACTGAGACTCGTAGAGAGTCTTAATGAAGCCCATTCAAGCAACCATTATCGCGGAGACCACGTAATCGTCTATGGTAGTTCTCACTTAATAATCGTAGCCCCATATTCTCAAGTCCCGGTAATGAGTTTCTCAGCGTGCGTGCACCGTTTACGCGGCTTTTGATCGCGGCGCACATGCCCTTCGTTCGCGTATTCATTTCCGCGACGATGACTGTTCCTCGGAACAGCTTCTTGCATCTCACGCAGACGATGCCTCTTCTAATTCTACGTGCGCTACTACTGATTAAAATCATTTTGGATGGATTGAAAATTTTATATCTTTTATCGTACATCCATACTGACGGCGAGTATACGTGACTTTTAGCGAGCGTAGTTTAACAGCAATCGATCAAACGCAACGTAATGCGTACGAGACTATTATCCGGAACAAGTTGGCCAGTGACTGGACTGCGTCCATTAATTCACGAGTCATTCCGCGACTGCTTTGCGATCCCGCGCCGGCTCCGGAACGGCAGTCGTACAATTCGTTCGCCCGCGGCTGCTATCTACGTTCGTATCGGAAAACAAATTTGTCCCGGAGGATAATAGATGAAGCGATCGCCGAGTCACGGAACGTGTACCGGAAACGTGCACGAAATTCTTGCACGGCTCTGTAATTAATGAACTTGCGCTACGGGCAAACACAGACGCTCGGTTGTCTCTGTTCACCGTTTCCGGCCCCGCAACACGAAAACGCGGTAATTAGATGCAGCTACTAAAAGGGGGACAGTCAGGTGATTATGAGCCGAACCTCGGTCGATATTTCAATTAGCAAATGAACAACGCCCATCCCTTCGTCCGTTCTTCATATTATTTCCGAGAATAACTTATTCCAAAATCTTACTTGACGCCGCATGGCTCCCGTCAGACTGCAATTAAAAGCTGATCACTTACCTGAAACAAACAAAAAAACAGAACATTATACTTTATGTAATGATACTCAATTAAATATTATATTGATATATTGTTATGATATGAATATTATGAGACTTCGGAATAATTCCAGTTGTATTATTCGAAGCTGTATCTGTGTAATGTTTGTCAGTTCGCAGCGTGTTCAGATCAGTGTTTAACTTTGAGACGCACGAAATCCGTTTGAATTTTCCGCGAGCGGAAACGCGACAGGATTTCTTCGCGAAACTTATTACAATATACGTGACTTGCTCGCGACTGAAGGGGGACAGAGGGTGGTTCCTCACTCTCGAGTGGTATCCAAGAAATCAGTGTGCCGCACTACTCTCGTAATATCGGAGCCCCATTAGACGCGACTCGGATCCTGAATTGGGTTTCGAAAGACGTCACTTTACGGAGGAAGTGCGACGCTATTACAGGCACTGCTAGTTACTACGATAGTTCGAGGGTGGCTGGGCTGAGGCGGTAGTCGGGAGAGGAGTCTGAGGAGGAAGAGGGGGACATAGGGAGGGAGGGGGCGGAACGAGGGTAAGGTGAAGCGTAGTTTCGAGGCATCTTAGTACTCCCTGTCGCCTTGTGGAGGGAACCAGCGGCGAAGGTATCCCGGCATAAGGGAAAGATGACAGAGAAAGAGAGGGTAGGCTACGGTATCTCATCGACTCTCGCTCCGTCCCACTCGCTCTCGCCGACGATTTCTCTCGCACTTACCCTCATGAGCGTGGTAACATCTCGATGGTGCAACTTCTCCAACGGCGGAGTATCTCTCCGGCGTCGAGTACGGAACAAGTTTCGCGGCGAGAGTGCACACTCCACCTAAATTAACTCGCTTACTTTGGACTTGATTGCATATCCTTATGGCTCAGCACCCACGTCCCCTATCGTCGATCGACTGTCATCTCTTTCCCTCGTTTGAATCGCGCCGGGGAACAGTAATTATTATACGCGAACCGCGTTCTCATTTATCGCAAATGAACTTTGTTCACCGTTAGCCCATTTATCGCCTCCATCGTCGTTTCGCACTTTCTATCCGAATGACAAATGTAACTGGTTCGCGCGTATAAGTGGCTATAATGTCAATTATAATAATAGTCCCATGAAATATATAATTATAACTTCAATTTAACTATGATTACTGATCCTTTTCCAATCTTTACACGTCGTCGTTCGATCGTTCTGCGGAATTCGTACAATGCGCTGTCGTCAGTGACTGCCAAGTGTCGGTATTCGACTCTTGGCAGCATAGGAATACCGTACAATAGCCCATAGACGTTACCAGTTTGACTTTGACCGGCGCCGACGGCTTCTGCCACTTGCCGCCAGCGTGAATTTCCTACTCCAACTTTCTATTGAAATCTCCGGAGCATAGGAATAACGGGTGGCGGTGCCTCGGTGCCAACAAGGGTGAATCGGCGACAAAATGATGAACTGAACTCAACTGAATCGAATCGACGGAAGGTTTTTCACGATCGAAGGTAGAAGAACGTGTCACAATGACTTTTTTTTAATTCAATTTTTAAATTAAAATCCTCTTTTCGTCTGATCTCCCTGTGATTATGAATATAAAAGAAAAAGTTATAAATTAAAAATGAAACTGGTTGATAGCTGGATGAGAGCATGTAATTAAGTCCCTGGTGTTGGTTTCATGCATTGTAGGCAAGTAGCGGCGAACTCGACTGCCGGGAGGCTCCCGGTGAATCAAAGGATCAAGTCTCACGGTTAAGGAACGAAAGGAAACATGATAGTTGAGAAATTCACGGGGAGATCGCATCTCCCCAATGGAGAGAAAGGAAGGAAGCGGATGGGAAAGGAAGGAAAGAACGGGAGAGAAGGGAGTTACGTCTGGTGAACTAATCAAGGATTTCTCGCCTTGGAACCGCGAGGGAAGAAGCTCGTTTCCTTTTAGGTGACGACGATGAGAGGCACGGATGAAAGAAGGGGATAAAGAAGGACGGCTATATCTGCTTCTTACGAAGATCCGGCCCGAGTTAGTCTAATGAAGAGCTTTATGATATGAAGAACTGGGACATACGATGGTGTCAACCGAACGCGGACGCTCGACGTCTGTCATCCAGTTCTAGAAGAATTAACAGTAACAAAAATATAGCGGTATCAAGTGGATTTTTTTGCAACGGCCAAAAATACACTCTGCGGAACGATGGAAGGTACAAAACAGTAAATAATAAAATAATCCAGTTTTTCTTTCGAAAACCGAGGAGAGAATCGAAAAGCAACAAAAACGTGGACTTTTTTAAGCGGCCAAAAATAAACTAGAAAACAAGCGAAGATAGAAAATAATCCAGTTTTACGTTCGGCGACCAAAAATCGAGAATGTTTCTTTCATACGGAACGGAGGAGAGTGAGAATTTCGTAGCGCATGCGAACCGTTTATGATCGTCGCCACGAATTATCCCAAAGGGAACTGAGCTAAGAGAACCGGAAACATATTGTACGAGACATCATCTAAACGAAGATACGTCGTTTTGATTTTCTGCTCGACGGGTCGGGGATTCTTTAAAGGGAGTAACGAGCGGCGAGATGTCTCTCTAATTAATGTTACGCATTGTGTGAATGCATTTCACGGAATAATGTTTTGTTCATTAAAGGTTGGTCGCAAGATCTGGGAACAAAGGCTCATAATTCCATTCGAATTATTATCAAGATAAACATTAATGTTCCTTTCACAATAACAGATTTAAGGGACGTTGACGTCCAATTAATTTTGTCATCGAGTTTATAATTTTTAATGTATCTCATCGTTTCGTAATATTTTTAATATTTCGATGAAATGTTCGATGTTTGCGTGCTAGAAACACGTGAAAACATAAAAGTAACGATTGTACTAAATCTACGTTATGGCCTCTCTAGTAATATTTTTCAAGAAATTGCTGAATCATCATGGAACAAATCAAAGTGTCTCGTTACACTGCGCGGGCCGACAGCGACCCACGTTCGTTCACGGTCGATCGGTACACGTTGCCCTAAGGAGGGTCTTCCGCTCGTTAGTGTCAAATCGTACATATATCGAATATTGATCAATGATTCCGTTCTATTATGCTGGCTATGCCTAAACTTCTACGGCCACGCGCGTCCACGTGATTGCAACGCGCTTCGTACACGCAAACACATTGACGATGCATATTTTCACGCTAGCAGACGTGAAACGATTAATTTAAAATTATCATCGAATAAAAAGAAATAAGATTTTGAATTATCTAAAACCAAGTGATTCGGTCTCGCGCACTCGGCAGTCAGATTCCGCAAGGAAGATTCATCGTTTCGGCAAATATTTGATATTACAAATTCGCAGCTACTCGTTACCGCGAGGAAGTAAAGTAATACGGGTAATATCGGAGCGATAAAGCTAAAAAGAATTTTCAAGGGGGAACGAAGGTAGTAGCGGGCGAGGGATGAAATAGGGTCTGGGAGAACGATTTACGTTAGAGGTTCCGAGGGTG
Source organism: Ceratina calcarata (assembly GCF_001652005.2). Lineage (NCBI taxonomy): Eukaryota > Metazoa > Arthropoda > Insecta > Hymenoptera > Apidae > Ceratina > Ceratina calcarata. Next base: position 710,044 of record NW_017165837.1, on the reverse strand, counting down.
CCGAACGACGAACGGATGAAGCCCGGCTCGCGGAACCAGAAGCCCGATGCGTCCGTCGGGTAATTTTACTCGCTGCACCCGCCGCGCCGGATAATTCTACTCGCTCGAGTACCTACCTATCGTTCTCGCGTACATATATATATATGGTATGTACATACATATATGTACATGTATACACACATATACTACCGCAGCACGGGAACCACGGGTAGTAGGCAATGCACGGTTGCAAGAGAAAAGATGCTGCTTTGATAGCCGTGAGGGAAGTAGATTGGTAAGGCTAATGCGCTAGATAGAGTTCATTGGCTCTGCTCTAGATCAGGAGGGTTTACGTTCAGGCATAAAAAAAGGGATCGGAATGCTTTGGGATTGGTTGAGCGCGCGCGCACGATTGTTTGCGGGGGGGACGACGGCGGTGGGCGCGGATCTTGCTAAAGCCAGCGATTTTGCTCACGAAAATCGGACTATTGATTCGAAAATGACAGTAAAACTCTCTTTCTTACGGCGTGGCGCGCTACGCGCAGATGGAAATTCTGTGGAAAACCCGGGCCGTCGTAAATTCTGATTTTCGTTCCGTTCCGCTCGGGACCGGTCAGATCAATATCGGTTTCGACGACAGATTCCGAAATTAGAATGAACTGGATTTGCCGTAATTGTGGGACGTCGTGCGAAATTATCATTGAAAGAAATTGTCCAGAACTCGTGATATAATTCATGCGATCTGCTCCCCGGTTTAAGGGATGCATATGTACGCGTTCCACATTAGTTTTTTTCCTCACTTTTTAATTTGAGAATGCTTTATCGAACTTTTCCAATTTTATGGAAACACGGGGCAACGTCACTGGTGCCGGGGCAATTTTTATACGAGATGCCACGACGTCGCACGACCCGCCGTCAAAGAAATATGATTGTGACCTCCGCCTCCTCTCCCTTTTTTCGTCCGTTCACGCGAGGAGAGTGTGAGTAACCTGTGACACCGATTGCGAGTGCGTCGAGCGCCTTAGTGCCCCCAGCGATATCATCGCTGAATAAACATGACATTATTAAGCGGACCGCTGCCCGGCAAACACTCGCGAATTAACATACAAATTGAGCAGCGAGAGCGTTCAGCTTCGAAACGCCGAAAGGAGAAACATCATGCTTGTGTGGCCGCTAGGATATTTTGATTCAGACATTACAAGTTCCGCGCGCGTGATGAAACCTCCTCGAGTACGTTGAACGGAAAACTTGTTTCTCGTTACGACACGGTCGATAGCTCGTAAATATTCCGACGTACGAGCATCGAAAAACAAAGTGACTCGATATTAACAAATATTCGATATAAAAAAAAACTCCATTGAAATTCGTTTGCCATTTTTAAAAAACGGTTAGTAACATCGAGAATTCGTTTTTACGAATGTTAGTTATTTAATAGATTACCCATCGTTCGATCGGTATTGATAAAAATACAAGCGGGGAACAAAGAGTCAGAGAAGCGTGTTCCGATAACAATGAGATGAATATTATTTTAACGTCAAACACCGAAAGGCGAAAAGTCATTCCAACGGGCGGTATTGGGACGCGAGCCGGGAAGCCGGCATCCGATGGAATTATATTTTTCCATAGAAAAATAATTCGTCCCTCGGCAGTGCGACGCGACGGCCAGCTATCCAGCTGGTACCGTTTTCAGCGCGGCGGCGGCGGCGTGCTGCGGCATTGTTCCCGTCCGCGAATGGCTAATGAAATTAATTCTTTTTTCATCAGGTTCCATCAAAAAGTGGAACAGCCGGCTGTGTGAGCCCGCGATGTGCCTACGCTGGTGACTAGCGGTGTACGCATACCCGGGCACGATGAAGCATGAACTTAAGCCCCCTGTCCCTTTTCATTTTCCCTTTTTTCCCGCAGCGCGCCACGCGAGAGGACATCGTTGGGATCATTTCTCGTAGCGAAATACACCGACAGGAACCTCCGTGTCGGCCGCCCTCTATCGCGCTGCATACAAATGATGAATTACGAATATCGATCCCGGCGATGGAAGGGGATGAAACAACCGACGAGCACACCGAGTTTGAGAGTGAACCGGCGAGAGAAAACGCGACGCGCTGGAGAGGGACGGATCGCGAAGGGAGAGGCAGAGATAGAGAGGGCCGGGGGAACGGCGAGCAGGAGGGACCGGGATCGGGAGGTGGTTACACGGGCAGGAAAATTATTCGCGTCACGCCAGGCGCAAAAAGCGAATTTACGAATGAGATGTGCCGGCGCGGCGCAGCGACGCCGATGCGGCCGGTTGGTCCCAGCCTTGATTTCGACCAAGTTTAATTGAGTGTAGCACTCTTCCGCTGGGAAAACGACACCGCGACCGAACCTCGAACTTCGACGAGAACTTCGTCGCGGAATACAGACGTTACCCGAGGTCTCCTGCACGGGCGAACGCGTTCGACGAATCCCTCTTCTTCCTGCTCTCTCTCTCTTTTTTTTTACGGCGGCACGTTTTTTATTATTATTACACGAGACGAACGTTTTTGCCAACTTTCTGTCCTCCACCGTGGCGAATTAAGATCGATGGAGTAACGCTTCGTTTACGCGGCTACGGTTATGACTCGCATTACGAACGAACTTTCTTTCTTCGAATCTTCTTGCGGCCCCTCCGACGCGATATCTCTGCGTTAAAAAAGTTGGCGGATTTGGTCAACGACGGTAACACGCGATCGCGTTAAGGTTACGAACTCACTTTACGCCGTAACATTTCACGTCACCAATTCGAGGCCAGTGACGTCATTTTTTGAAAAATACCTAAATATTTTTCACGATTAATACATGAAATTATGACGATTCCATATTTTAAACGGTATTAATAAATATATAAATAATCCCGAAGATTATTGAACGGACATGGAACAGAAATTGCCAATAACGCAGGGACGAACGTGGAATTATCGGTCGGAAACTGTCTCGTCACTTTCCGATATTTAAAACGAACAAATAGAGATCCGGGTAGAGAAAAAAAGTGCGGAGCGGCACGAAGATGGTGTGGAAGTAGCGGCCATCAGCGCGATAATGCGTGGTGAATCCAGGAATCAGTGGACCACGGAAAACGTACGAAGTTTCCGGCGTCGCGCCATGGCTGGCTAGTTCCACTGGCGGCGGCGCCGCGGATACAGGAATTTTAACACTCCACATCTGACAGTCGGAGTATTACATAAGAGATTACATCAATTCCCTCGAATTTCTCTTATTTGTTCACTGCATATTCAGACATGGAACAGAAATTGCCAATAACGCAGGGACGAACGTGGAATTATCGGTCGGAAACTGTCTCGTCACTTTCCGATATTTAAAACGAACAAATAGAGATCCGGGTAGAGAAAAAAAGTGCGGAGCGGCACGAAGATGGTGTGGAAGTAGCGGCCATCAGCGCGATAATGCGTGGTGAATCCAGGAATCAGTGGACCACGGAAAACGTACGAAGTTTCCGGCGTCGCGCCATGGCTGGCTAGTTCCACTGGCGGCGGCGCCGCGGATACAGGAATTTTAACACTCCACATCTGACAGTCGGAGTATTACATAAGAGATTACATCAATTCCCTCGAATTTCTCTTATTTGTTCACTGCATATTCACTGCACTCTCTTGCCCTTTGAACTCTTACGATAGTTTCCACGTATTAAATTCGATATGATATTTGATCTCGAAATCTGTTTTCAAACGATCAAACATCATCAATTTCTTCTTATAGAATGATTGTTGATTTAAGATTAAAAAGGTTAACGATTTAATTGGAAATGCGTTCGAGATGTCGGAAGTAAAAACGCATTTGTCACGTCTTACGCACGAGCGGAGATGGACGGCGAACTCATTTCCGCGTTCCCGTTGTTTACGAGTCCATTATCGACGAGTAGACAAACGAGCCGCGTTTGTATCTAATTTCTGGGTGCCAATTGGAAGGAGAGACGTTTTCATTCTGACACCCCTTGAAGAGCTCGTCGCATTCTCTCGCAGCCGTCGACGCGTTAATGAAAGTACGACTGTTAAAGCTGAAGGGCCTCGAGCTTTCCGAGTTTCTTCGCCGGGGCTCTCGTAAAGCACTCCCCATGAGACGTCAGAAGTTGAAGAGAGCGGCGGCGAGGCGCGGCGCGAGAAAAGACCGAACGAGTAAAAAGAAGGAGGAGGGCGGCTCGGCTGCCGTGCCGCCGTGCGCCGAGAGAAGAGAAAGGAGAGGAAAAGGTTTTTACGCGTGAGCACAGAAATGAAATGGGCTTCTCCGAGGATCGTTACAGTTGAATCGTCTCCGGAGGTGTCGATGCCGATGAGCGGATTCGCCGTTTCCTTAAACGTATCTGATTATTTTCATCAACCCCGTCCTCCTCGAGTCTCGCTATGACCGTTCTTATTACAAAGAGGATCCTTTCCTAAGATAATTGTACAAACTCGTTCTTAGCAGGAATAACGATGGGAACAAAAGATTTTTATTTAAAATTAGATGTCGCACGTAACGGAATAAAATTGTATTTCCTAGCTCACGTTAAACGGATACAGTTGACAATTCCTGCTTTTGTATAAATTCACATCTGGAGGAAAATACTTGGAAATGATCCTGGAATTCGGAATCTCTCCTTGAATTCCCTGACGTCATTGGACCGCGCGAAATATTCGCAGCTCGCGGGAGATCCTCGGAACGCAAAATATGCCTATCGGTTTGAAAAAGGAAAGAAGCTAAGGGTAGACTAGGTGGCGAGTCAAGGTAGTCGTCGGCTCGTTAAGGACAACGCTGGGAGACGGTGCGCGGCATGCAGATCGACTCATCGAGGTCTCCGGCAGCCCGTCGCGTGAGATTCGTTCGTGCTAGGCTGCCGGGGTCTGAAAAACTTGGTCGTTCCTTTCGGGCCGGGAGTTAAATATTAAATGCTCGAAAAGCGGTGGTGCGAAATTGAAAGGCTTGAGCCGTGGAAAGGCTAAATGGAGAATCCTCGGGAATGGAGGGTCGAGAAAAAGGGAATCGTCGGGCGTGGGCGATCGCGAGGAGAAAAAAAAAAGAGAGATAGAAGGAGGGAGAATAGAGCCGAATCGAGAGATGAATTCAGAGGAAGAAAGAAAGTTGAAAATGAGAAAAGTCGACAGCGGAGTCTATACTGTTAGAAGAGACTTAATTAATCCGTCGAACCTCGTCCAGGAAGATGGTTCCCGCCCCTGTGGAAAAGGTTGCGCTATCTATTATACTTTAAGATTTCATATTGTCGGAACAGCACAAGTTTCGATCGGGCGATCATCTATAATTAATGGAACGCATATCCACCTCTGACTTATTAACCCTAGCTCTTTTCAGATTTTATTTCATCTCATCAGTATCACCCTTACATTTATACATTCTAACGTACATCAATTATTTCCTATTTAATTCGAACGTTTATTTGCACACGTTTAACGGTTATACGAATAGAACAATCTTTTGTTGTACGATGCAATTGTCAGCTTGACAACATCTTCACATTACCGAATTTGATTTCAAAGAATAACATTTGCCAGGATTGCAGCTTTACTTTCGTCAATAAAACGAATTTTCCCTGATGGTCGACTTCAATGGATGAAAATCGTTTCCCTCTACCCTCCGTGATTTCATACCACACACTTCCAATATTTATTCTCCGGGGAGAAGAAAGATAGAGAATGAATTTGGTTTGATCGAAACCATGGATATAATGAAATCGCATTACCTCAGGGGTAACGTTAGAAGTTAGAACAGTCAGCCAGTAGTAAACTTAAGACTGAATTAATGCAATATTAAGATTTAAAAGAAAAAGATATGTACTCGATCGTGATCGCTCTTTTAAATAGATTATAATTCTGTTTCCCTTTTTTGTTTTTGCTACCCCACCTAGTTTGATTATTCGACGTCCCGAAGAAGTTACTGTTTCAGCACGGCGACGTCGTTACGCTAGAGCGTCGAGTGATTAATGACCGTGGTGGCGTAGAGGGTAGAGTCTTGCGATGCCGCCTCGTAGGAGATATCTCCGCGTTGATTCCGTGATTCTGCTTTACCGTGACTGACTTTCGAGCTAGCAGACGAGGCAAGACGACCAACGGAAAACTGTGGAACGACCAGGAGTGGATGAAGCCGGAAGAGAAGGTAAAAAAAGGAAGCCACGCTTTCGCTCCCTGCTCACGGGCGAACGGGATAGACGATCGTGGAGTACGAGGTCGAGTACAAATTGTCTTGGGGGGACAGGGCCGGGAATCAATCTACTTCTTGCCTTTCGATTCCTTCTCCTTTCTCTCTCTGCCTTTCACCCGTCTCCCTTCGGATCCCTCGCGCTCTTTCTTTATCCAGTTCAATGTTTTTCTCTTTCGTTCTTTCGCCTTGTCAGCCGCTCTCTTTATTTCAAACTTTTAGCCAGACGTCAGCCGGTGATCGGATGAGCTCATTGTATGGCGGGAAAAAACTTTGGGGAATTTAGGTTTCCAGTGACGAATAGTCCTCCTCTGGCTCGCATCGTGAAACCGAATGGTTCAGACGCGACAGAAGTTCCTCCCTTTTAGAGCTCTAAATAAAAAGAGCCCGATCCCGTTGCCATCGATGAGGTGGCTACGCCGAATGTCCTTTACGACCGTAGAATTAAAGTGCCGCTACGTATCATACGATAAGTTCTTGCATCGTAAAAAGTATTACCATATTTTTCGTATCATGAATCTCACGTTACTGAAGCTCATAAGCGTATGAATATTATATGAACGAACAATTCTTTCCCCCTCGAATCTGTCACAACTTAACGAGTAGAAGACGGATGGAAAGAGTTTAATGTAACAAGTGTCACGCGTCAATATAAACCACGGTTGATGCTCGAAATATCGACTCGAAATAATGGTCCCTTAACATCAATCATGCACAGCCGTCGGTTTCTGCAATAGTGGACCCCTGGCTGACTCACCCTTACTTCAGAAACGTGCGCGGACGGAAGAGATCCTTCCTCCAGAAATGCCAGATGCCACCCCTCGGAGCGGGTAACAACAACGGGGCCGACGAAACACGGGACGCGGCCACGTCAGTGAAAGTATAACGTATGGTCAGGTGCGACAGGCCGCGCACTTATCAATCACTTAGAATCCATATTTCTCGCTTAGAGGGGCACAGACTAAAAGGACCCTCGCCGCGTTCCCTATCGCGATCCAATCTATCTTTATCGCGGCCGGAACGCGGGAAACAACCCGCGGAAACGCGTTGTCGCCGATGCATGGCAAACGCGTTTTTCTGTCGCGGAATAAAAATTCCCTTCTTTGCAGTTTTCTATTTTTATACCCGACGTCGAGTGCAGCTGTTCTCGAGGCATGTGGCGTACGGTTATTGGATTGCAGGTATTAGCAGAGTTCCGAACATTCACGTTTCCATAAGCATTACGGTCGCGATAAACATGCAGAGATGTAACAGTATTTTAATATCATAATTATCGTCAATTATCTATTCGAAGATTCATTTGCTCTGTCCGTGGAATACCTCGCAACGTCTACTTTGTGCGTATCTGTGTGTAAGTCCGAGGCAGCCACCTTGGCCTGCACTCCGATTCGCGATAGCGCGTGCATGCGGGCACATTGTGAATAAAATGCAGCCCGGAGCGGGACAGCTAGCCGTCGCGCGATTTTAATGCAGCGACGGTCGTGGAAGCTACGAACCGAAAGGGTCCGGCACTCTCCTGCCTCTGTTCTCGTCGAGGGAATCTAGATTCTGGATACACTTTAGCGAGTCCATTATACAGATTGTGGTCGCGACCTCATAGGGACCGACTATGGCTAAGTTTCTAGAATCCCTCTCCTTCGACGCGAGTGCTAGCTTCGTCTCTTTCCCCCGCGGTGCCATACTCATTTCTACTTGGTTTCCTCGCAGCACCGTTCATCACGTCCCGCGCGAAGCATATTTTATGCCCGTGAGCGACCCCGATGGTAACAGAGTAATAAGATCACGGGCGCGGAGATGATGACTGGTGTCGCCGAGGAGGAAAGAATTCTTTCCTATTAGCAATGGGACCGAGTTAACCGTAAGGACGGAAGTCGAGGACAAACCGGCGCGGCGCGGCGCGGCGCGTAAATTAGAAACCCGTGGAAAGAAACGAATTCCTGTCCCCCGAGAACAGAATTATTCCAAGCAATTTATTTTTGCGTGTAAAATTCTCGCTACTTCGCGAGAGTCATCCGACGGCCTGATGCAAATGCACAATTTCGACTACCGCTAAACGTTGCCTCTGCGTTCTTCCAATACGAGGTTTTTAATCTACCAACCTTTCACTTTAATGAATAACATACTCGACGTAGGAAGACATCTATGTTTCTTATATAAACGCGACGATTTGTATGGAATCAGGAATGCATCAAAACGGAATCCTTCAAATGTGATAACGTAATGTCGCGAAGTACGTATCTCTCTTCTCTGAACACTTTGTAATATCGTTCGAGTGTATGCCTTCGTTGGCGTGAACATAATACCCGAATCTCGGTTGCCGTGTTCTCGGGTAACGGTTCTCCTTTGGAACGGCCATCACAATGATATCGTGGCAAGAAAACGAAATAATAAGCCGCCTAATGGTGTCTGGAATGGTGAGCACTCAGCCCGCGATTGGATGCAATTCCGGCGCGGCAATTTCGCCAACCAGTTTCGTCCTGCTGCTCGACAGCCGAATGATCATTTCGTTGTCTTTGACATCACCGTTTCCATGGACCCGAACGTCTTAATCAATATCTTTTTTCAATAAGCATTTTGTTGTCTTCGTACTTGTCACTTGAATTGCAATAGTGAAAAAGCTATGAATTTATTCGATTTAATTAACATAAAGTTATATTTACTCTACCAGTGAAATGATACTAAGATTTACTGGAAACCGTATTAAAGTTTATTGTTTTAGCGAGTAAACAACGCGATTCAGTGGGAATTATTACGTACCAGTCAATGAGTTATTCATTCGCGGAAGGAGAGAAGAATAAATGGCGCAAATAAAGCTTTCGTTATAACCCGGGTACGCGTTATACATTGTTAACTCGATTCTCGTGGCTGTGTTCCCCGTATCGGTGGCGATGCCTTTAAAGAACAGAACTTCAAAGACCGATGAAACGTGGCAATACGTTCCCCGCGTAATATTCCCCTTGCCCTCCCGGCTTGTTGGAAATTCTTCGGAAACCCTTGCCGCTTGTACGAGTTCCCTAAATCTTTAGGCAACCCCTGAGAGAAATTATTCGCGCTTGGTCGAAGCTCCGTTCGGTACGGATGTATACATTGTGAAACAATCCCGAGACAATACCTTCGATTGGCGATGTGAAGTTTTTAAAAGGGAGATACAAAACACTGACAGCTTTCAGCGGAAAAATTGTACCCCACCGTCCGTTGGTCTAACGCCGGTTATCCGGGGTATTAAACATCATAATTAACCCATTCGCTGCCAAAGACGAGTATACTCGTCTTTGGCAGGGTGTCACGCATTGCCAGGACGAGTATACTCGTCCTGCTTTAAATATATTATAACATGCAGGCTCTTTTGAAGGCCCATTGCCAACGACGAGTATACTCGTCGTTGGTTTTCTGCTTCTAAATGATTATGTATGATAATATATGTGCTCTTACCAAGAAATAACTTGGCAACGAATGGGTTAATGTCGTCGCGTTACGAACCTGTGAGTGTGGGAGAATCGTCACCTTGGAGATACCCGGGATCGACCTTTGCACCTTCTCCGTCGTCTCCGCATTTTCTCACGGCCCGACGATCTCCTCGTTACGGGGTCAAAATACGAGAAGCGAGAGAGTGTCTCCTATTGTGCACACGAGGCGCGAGGAGCCTTCATTATTAACTCCGATCACGATCATATCCTCGACGTTTCCCCTCCGTCGTCTTTTTTTTTTTTTTTTGCAGCGGACAAAGTGTGACGAAATGCATGAGAAAAGAAAATTTTTCAGTCGACGGTCCGACTGTCGCCAATCCCTGGGTTGACGCGAGATGCGAACAGTTGTTTACTCGCGAGGAGAAAAATGATTGTCACAGGACATTCCGATGATAAATAAACGACGGCGTCATTAATCATACTTAACAATGTAATAAAAGGAGAATTTCTATGGAAAAAGAGAAAATGAAACGAGGTCTTTCATCGTACAGGCGAATAGAAAAGTTGATTACGGTTTTAAATATTGATCACTGGAAACGCGATTTCTCTTATTACATCCTCGTCGGCGATAAAACGCGAAACGATTCTTACGCGGAACGACGCAAAGTGGATCAAATTAACGGCACGCTCGCCCCGACATCGACAGACTGGCTGGATCCAGTCAATATCCGGCGCCACGGAGCAACGCGAACGAAATTTACTTCCTTTGATAGACGTTGGACCCCCGTAGTTGCGGCGTGGCGTAGGCATTGTCGGCTGTAAACCTTCTGCTCTCTGGTTGGTTCTCTGACAGTACGTAGGTACACATTAATTAGGCTTAGGCTCGCGAGGTAGGTTTAATTACTTTCGCCAGATCAGAGCTGAACCGAAATCGGATCGGGAGATTCAACGAGGGAGATGAATGGAGAAAGAGAGAGGCCGACGAGAAAGAGAGACCGACAGACGGATCTGATTGGATAGATAAAGTGATGTAAAGCGAAAGCAGTAATTACTCGTTTATTGGATATTTCTAATCATTTTTCCGCTGCAACGATAAATGAATGCTGCTTCTTTTGTTTAAACAATAACTGATCTGAATAGGTAAAATTTGATAGAAGCTTTTTGTGGAAATCGAATTTAATGAACAAAGGGTTCGCTGATAAAGTGCGACATTATTTGTGTAATGAACTGTGTTTGCGTCTGGTTGTGTCCGGAACACCTCGCAGGTGTGGCTGAGTCGTCAGGCGTAAGAGACAGGAGTGGACGGACGAGGGTCAGATCGGGAGGCGTAATGGGATGGTTAGAGATATGAATCGCATGAGCGGCTGAGCCACTGTAAACACGAGTGTAACACAGGGACTCATCCCGAGTGACCTGGTCCTCCTGGTTTCTAGCCAACAGGCTGGTTCAAGGGTTCTCTCGCAGGTGCGGAGGAAACCAGCGGAATGATCGGTCCCGGTATCGCTGCCGGCGTTAGTCGCCACCAGTGCGACGCACTGTGTAGAGGCGTTATATCACTTGCCGTTCATTCGAACCCTTCACGTTCGGATTCGTGCGCGCGTGGTCCTCTCTCGCTACCGTTCCGAGAGAGACCCGCGCATTGTAATCGCGTCACGTTAGTTACCTACACTTCGACAACCACTGTAATTTGCGTACATTGATTAAATTGACAAGTGGAACGAGAAACGCGTGGCTGGAGGATCGAAAGAGGTAAGCGTAGAGGGAGAGAAATTGCAAAAGAGGCGCGTAAGCCGAGAAGCAGCCGGGAAGGGGGAGGTGAAACGATGATCGAGAGAGGGAGAGAAAGGGAAAAGGGCGAGCGGAGAATGGAGTGGCAGGGTTTAAAGGTTCGCCCGACACTCTAGGGTCCTGTATCAAATTAAAACTTGCCAATCAAACGCGACATCGCTGCAACTTGATAGTAATTTTAATTGAAATTGCAACTGAGGAAGAACCGTTGAAGTGCGAATTACGATTAAAACGAGCTTCGCGACGGATCGAATCGATGGAATGGGGATTTGTATCAACCAGTGTTTCATCGCATAGGCACCGACCGGCTACTATTCAACTTCGCGAGAATTAAACACCAATAGTTTCATAGATTTGCCTATTGTATTGATTAATTCGCAAATTCGATCGGACGGTAACCTGCCGTCACCCTCATGGGAGCATTTTTGAACAATTTGAAAGAAGATGAATTCAAAGTTATCGGAAAAAGGAAAATGTGTCAATATTAACACGATGGCTAACATATGTATAGCCAGCGACTTCGACACACGGCGCTGTACGTCAAACACGATCGGTCGTTCGCCGTTGCGTTTTTAGGTTGCATGAAAATTTGATGCAAACGGCAAACCTTGTCGGAGATATCGGACGAAGGCGGAACGTATTTTATCACGCAGCTTCGAGACCGGTTAAGGGCACCGTGACGAGGGAACGGTATACACACGCCGCAATTCGTGGGCGGGCGGGGTTACTTTTATGGATGAACGTAAACCATGCGCGGCCGCGTACTTGTTCGTGTTAAGAGAATAAAGAAGCGCGCAGGGCGCGGCACCGATGTGGTTCGAGTTGTGTGCACGGCGTGCAGGTATTACTACGCCATAAAATGCTTTCGCTGACAGGACATGCTTATGTTAGGGGGAAAGCTAGCCGAGGGAGCGGCGAAGAAACGCAGCGGAAAAAATGATGCTGGGATACGGAAAAAGGAAACGTGTGTTCGACGCTCGTATTTCACGCAATTTACGCAGGATCGTGTCATTCGTTGGTATTTTTTCTCCTTACATATCCGCGGGGTCCGGTAAGTAACAAGGGATATCAGTAAAAATTTTCTCTCCCTTATGTCCGGGTCTCCTTAAGTAGTATAGGCACATAATAGGTCAGACACGAATACCGAAAGATAAACAACTTCATTTATAGTAAAAATTAACCCATTCGAGTA
>NW_017165837.1:647093-696940 GCF_001652005.2 Ceratina calcarata | reverse complement strand
TATCAATAGAAATATGGAATTCTTATGTTCAATACTATATTCCATTTTAATTCGAAAGAAATCGAATGAATGCAAAAACTATTGAAAGTGTAAAGAAAGAATCTTCGCTATCATCGTTTTAAATTAAACCTGGACGGAAATAATGAATTTAGTGCGCAATTCTGCGTAGATCGAATCCAATTTATACGGTTCGAATCTCGCGGAGCTTGTAATCGGACCCCTGTTCGTTCGGCTACCTTTACCCGGGGTCCCTTTATCGCGTCGATCAATATAGGTGCAAAAGGAACTCGTGTCTAGGTGGCTGTAATTATTTCCACCTAAGGCGTCGAAGTTTAGCACAATCATTTCTGAGGAAGGATGTTCCCCCTTAGAAATTGTTGGAGGCGAACAGCTTTACTCGCGAAACTTTTGCGAGGCGTCTTGCGTCGCGTACCGCGTCCCTCTTTCTCAACCGTGGACTACTCTCTTTCTCCACCCGGTTACTATTACCTCGACACGGCTTCGCAAAGACGGTAACTAAATAGAAACTGATGCCGGCGAGGCGCGGAGCGTCGCGGCGCCCGGCAAAGACCCTTACTGTCGCTCAGGAACGCACGAGAAGAACTTTCCTCGTCCTCTCGGTGTTCTCTCGCCCGAATAAGACGATTCTTCATGTCATTCCCACTTGCGGAACCGTGCCGCGTTATTTGGGAGCCGGTACCGAGGAGCGAGAAGTGAGCGTCGCCGTATACCCGTCGAATACTAAGACCCTGCCTGCCCCTTGTCCCCGCCGAATCAGCCGAGGCTGTGCACAGTATTGGATTTGATATTTTCCAAAATAAAATTTTATACTAAAATCAGTTGCGATGTTCATCAATGACGTCCTCTCGCATCCTTTTCTTCATCAATCATTATTTAACAGTCATACTCTTCTCAACTGTTTCATTTACTCTGATAATATATTAAGTTGTACATCTCATTTTTTAAGAACATTCGATATTCATTTATATCGCATTTCTATTGTTCCAGGCATTGCATATTCTGTGCCTCATCAGAGAGCTGGCTCGCCGCAGAAGGCAAGATAAATTCATGACCGCGGTTATGATAAGGGGAAATAAAAAGAAAGTTGGAATTTACAGGATTCAATATGGAACCGAGTTCCTTCGGCGTATTTCTATGCTCGATACATATTCACACCCATCTTTCATCGACGGCTCGCGTGCAGATTCCTTCCCCTTTGTAGTTTCATTCAAGGCCCTTTTTCTTTCCCGGCATCGTACAATAAATTCCCGCGGACATTGGTATGCGATCAACGTTCCCGACTTCTTCTTTACTCTCCTTGCGCGCGAGAAGGCCATAGACGGAGGAAAGGCAATAGAAGTGACTTTGTTCGAAAAAATGCTTTGCAACAATATTTCGAGACAGGAGAATAGGGGCCGTTGAAAAGAATTCTTGTTCTTTTAAGGTTCTCACATTTCTCGGGCTTCAAACATCTTTTAAAGGCAGCCACAATATATCTCTAACCCCCGACATTTTCTAAAATATTCAATAAATCTTCGGCGTCGCCTTTCCAAGAATAAAACCGTTTTTAATGATCGTCAAATAAATAGCCGGATGGATATTGGAGTTCTCACGACATTAGCTGAGAGGAACTTCACGGAAATATCGACGCGGGTCAAATCAGATATTTTTTTATCATCAAAATCCGGGTTCCTGTTTTACGCAATAAACTCCTCGAGGCGGTATCCTCCGCTCCGTTCGCTCGACAGTTTCTAATTACGCGTCGCGCTAACGGAGATACCATCTACGGGATAATTATATAATACAGCATATTCCATCATGCATGCAGCGGGTGGGCCGAGTGTGTTTGAGGTGGTGAGGCGTGCTGATGACAGACAGGGTGTGCGGGTCCGATAGCGATAGCATCCCTTGTATCGTACTGGACGATAGCCTAACTGGTTGGTTCTCCTCTTCGGCCTCGCTCCAGGAACCATCGTCGCATTACCCTCTTCCTCATCCATCATGTCGACAGCTTCGTTATGACCGCATACTGACTGCGCGCCTCTGCCTACCCGTCGCGTCGTCTCTTGGACCCTTTCGTCCAACTAAATCTATGATACACCCCCCCCCTCCCCTAGACGACATATATCCTCCTATTGGTTATCACTCAACCGTACGATTCTCAGATATTCAATACTTTTCCGGCGCGGAATCCGCGGTATGCGCTTCCTGTATATGTATAATAGATTCGCACGCCAGCAGCGGCGGTACAACGTGATCGACGAGGAAACGTAATTGCCGATCGATGACGCTGCCTTGAAATCCGAACGAATATTCGCCTGACGAATCATTCCGGGGTAAATTGGACCGCGGCGGCGGCGGCGACGGCGGCGCGGCGGGGTGCATTATTGTCGCGGTAATTTCGGGATCACGTGCCACGAAACGTCAGCGATACGTCGGCGTCATATCAGTGGAACGATGCGTGGCGAGCGGTTAAATCGCATTGGCCGTGCTACGCGGAACGATGCGATGATACGTTTCGGTGGAAACCATCACTCGAGGGGGTTCAGGTGACACGAGTGCTCGCCGCTGATACAGTCTGGAATCTGAAGTATTTTTCTCTCTCGGAGTACACCCGCGTCATCCGCGCGAACCTACGCCCTGCTCTCTCGCCGTTGTTTCTGTCTCTACCGCTTCGCGGCTCTATCAAATTAACAAAGGGGGATATCAAATTAAATTACGGCACCCGGGAGCGTAGGGGCCGCGCGCGTTTCGACCCGGTGAAAATCCGAAGTGCGCGTCAAGGTGTCAAATATTTCCGAAACCCGTTCCGTATCGCATCGCGAAACGAGGCGCGCACTTGATCAAATAGTTCGATTGCCGTTCGCGTTTGAAAACTGAACGAAGAGAATAGCGATCTCGCGTAGAGCGTTCGGTTCTGTAAAGAATTTCGCAGATGGATATGGTCTTAAAAGATTTCTGTTTATGTAACGCGTGTACGTACATCGCGCGCATGTTAAGAGTCCATTGTGCTCGCCGGCAGAGAGGAAACAAAGAGCCGATAGGTACGAACGGAGAATCGGAATTCCGCGTTCTACGCCATGAAATTAAAAACTACACGGTTACAGGCGGCGCAGCGGAAAGCCGACATTCTTTTTGGTTCGTTTCACGCGACACGTTCCATAAAAATGGAGGCTCCGATAGAATCACGCTCGAGAATATTGCAGCAACAAAGAACGCTTCCGAGGGTATCAATTCAGTCGGATGGCTACATTGGCTGGATGTAACAAAAAAACCCTTTTTCCCCGCGCAACTTTTTTCCTCCTGGTTCTTTACACACTCATAAAACTGTAAATTCTTTCGCATCACACGTTGTGCGCATTCCGCGTATCCTCGCCGTTTTCGTCCATCTCTTTCTCTGGTTCTCTCTTTCTAACCTCGCCACGCCGCTTTCTCCTTTTTCGGCGCAAACATAATGAATATTGACAAACCAGTTCTCCAGCGCTTTCTCTTTGTCCGTCCTCGTGTCTCTTCTTCCTCCCATCTTTTACTCGCGTTCTCCCTCGCCCTCTCTCCTCTTTCACCGCTCGAGGGTGCGTCGCGTCGTACCGGCAAGCAGAAACAAATAGGATGAGACGCAGGGGGTAGCAGGTATCCGGCATCCCTTCGCGATACAGAGCCACCATTGCCCCGGGCACAATGTACCTCCCCCCCTCCTACCCTATCCTCTTCTTTCTTTCTGTTCGTTCTTCCTATTCCCGTCCTCCCGGGCTTCCTCTTTCGCGCCCGTGTTTTCGCCCTCCGCTCTCTCTCCGTCTTCGTCCGACTCGACGCAATCGAGTTGCTTCGAAAATATATTAGTTCGGATTCGCGGAGTGGCGGAAAGCGAAGCGATACGGCAACCCGCCCACACCGGTTTGATGCGATTTTCACGTGGAGCGGCGTCGAGGAAATTACGGTGAAAGCGCGAAAATTCGCTTTCGTTGAAATTTCGAGAATGCCGCTGCTACCACTCTACTTTTTTCTCGTTTCCATCCCCTCCCCCCCTCTCTCTCTCTCTCTCTCTCGCTCTCTCTTCGTCACCCGTTGCCTCCACCGTCTTTCACCTCCCTACCGATAGACCGACTCTTTTCCTCTTCAGGCTTTCCTCTCAATTTCAGAAGCAATTTGTATATCTTTGAATGCGAATCTGGTGGCTGAATTGAATGTATATCTCTTCGTTACAGTCTCGCCTCTTTCTCCGTTCCGTTCGATCGTTACCGTTCTCCTATACGAATTTTATGCGAAAGATGCACGCCGAGAGGACCGCGCAAATGCTTGCCGCGTGTAGCACTTTAACGTTCACGAGGAGCGTATCTAATGTTCACGAGCGTTTATAGGTAATGGCCAATAACGTTGAATACATGTATGTGCGTACGTTAAATTTCATTTTTAGATGACTGCCATTTTCATCTGAAAGCTGACGTATAACGAAGAAGTCGATAGCCCCGAGAATCGTACGAAACTGGTCTCCTAAATACTACGTCCCTCTAACGGCCATTTATTCCCGTTTCGTTCTTCGTCTACAAAAAACCGGGAGACGTCTTCATCGAGGTCTATTAAGTTCTCTACATCTGTCGACGAGATGTTCGGCAAAAGCGACGTCATTAAAGTCAAATTTAGAAACGTAAGCTCCCCTTTCACTGTTGGAAAAAGGAGGAAAGAACGTTTGAGCTTAAAGTTTTTGGTACGGAAAGGGGGTTGGCATTTTACTCTCTTCTTTTCGTTCGGACAGCGCACTTACTGCGAAATCGCAGAGAGACTCGCGCTTTATGTGTCCCGTCCGTGTAAACGCCAACACAGGCAACGATGCGTCCGTGTACGTCTCGGACCTACGAGGTACGTGCAGCCCCGTTTCTTGCAGCAGGTGAAAGCAAAAAAATAGAAGAAGAGCCACGGTGCTGCGCGTCAACTTCTTCCTTTTTACAGCTTCCCGAGGTTAGACTCATTACGGAACGTTACGTGCGCAAACCTCAAATGTAACCTGGCTTGTATACGTACTTACTTACTATATCCGATGGTGTGCGCGTCCACGTGTACCAACGTTCCCGAATCTAACTTTCGCCCATGTGTATACACACTTCATTTCCGACCGAGTGCAACTTTAACTTCAATGACGACGGTGTCTCGTGGACCACGCGAGTTAACTTTCCACACGCTTTCTTTACGAGCCAGAGCCCGTCATTCCGCGGCGTCTTCCTCTACCTTTTCTCCTGACTTACAATCACCCACGGACCCATTTGCTCCCGCGAACAGTGAGACCAGTCACGCGATTATTCTACACCGTTGCAAACTTTAATGGAGGATACGTGCTGAGATCTTTCCCTGCACGCCGGCCAAAGAACAAGTAATGAAATTCTAATTCTAATGATCGAGTATTCTTATTGTAATGTCCAAATTAAAATTGTTATTCACTCTATACTGCGTCAAACACTTTATAAATATTACTCGGTATTAATTACAGGATGTGGTTGTGAATAAAATAAAGTAAAAGAGTAGAACGCTATTACTTGGCTTCCTGTCGGTTACGCAACAAAAGGTATTGACTTCCAGTTTCACTTGTTATTATTCCGTCTTTCGTTTAGCCACTTTTTTCGAACCCTTCGATCGACCGTATTTAAGCACCGAGCCGAACAACATCGAACGAGCCACGGAGCTTTCCTCATTACGGGCCGGACAGTTTCGATCTTGTCTTTTCTTTCTCCGAGGCAGGGGTTTTGATTGAACGAAGGCAAAAGGCGACCCCGGCTCCGTCCGGAAGCCCTTGTTTCATCGTTGCCTCAATTATTCTATCCCTACGTTTTTCTTTCCCCCGTTCCGCTACACCCTCCCCCCTCCCCATCCCTCTCGAACTCTCCGGTGTCTCGTTGACGTCCGGTAGCACTTACATCCCTCCCGGTTGAAGAAACGTTAAATTGTTCTCCGATGTTTAGGTTCAATAATTCCCGCTGCGAATTTATCTTCTTATAATATCGAAATATGCAGAAATTAAAAATATGCAAATAAAAAAAGGTATTCTCGATTCAGTCTTCCTTTTATAGTCGGTAAACAGATTAGAAAGGGAAGGGAATCTACATACTGCTTCATGCGCTACGAAAGCTAATAGTTTCTGGACTATGCGAACAGATTGATAAAAATTCAGCCGAGGAGTCATCTCGACGGATGTTACGTAAGCGAGGTTACGCGATCGAATCAAAATAGGAGCGGGAACGTAGAATGCGACGTTGTTGCATAAGTGACGAACGGTTGAGCTCGCAACACCGATTGCGAGCGAGGGACTTTTCTAAGGATTCGCCGAGAGAGAAACGCAATTAAAGTTAAACGCTGCTACCACCCCCCATCTCTCCCCCCCCCTCATCTGTACACCCCACCTCCCACCGTTCCCGTTCCATCCACGGCTCGCCTACCCCGTCTCTTTTCCTTTTGCTATTTCTGTTTCTCTTCAGACAGAACCGACAGTCTATAAGCGAGAGGTTTCCCTGGTTCCCCGTTGGGGTTGGTCGGAGGGTTAGAGCGCAAAAGCGAATTCTCGTTCAAAGGAGCATTAATTCACGAGCTTCTCGTTGGATGCGAGATCAAACACTTTCGTCAATTAGCTCACGGTTCTTGCATGCGCATAATTGGCCTGGCGACCAGCCAACATCGGGGGATGTCGATAGAACACCACGCTATACCGCACCCACGGAAATTGTATTTTCGTTTCGAATTTTTATTCCGACCGCTTGCTTCAATAATATTTGCATGGATACCGACATAAACACCGTGAGCCACGAGGGAACATTATTTGACGGATTCCGAGTCGAATTTAAATTTGAAAACAGTGAATTACTCATGTTCTCAGTTATCTGGGAATTGTCATTGGCTTCTTTTAACTGATCATATAATATTATACGTGCAAATATTAATGTTAATTCAGAAAATGTAAAACGTTCCCATTTATTATTTACATTTGTGCATAAAAGGTACTAAAAATTTAATGTTCCGTGTTTGTTCCTACAATCGAGACTCAAATTCCCGCAATTTAGTAATTTCTTATTCGAGTATGCCAAAGGTGAAACTGCACGCATTAAAAATCTATACGCGTTTCTCTTTCATTACTGTTTAAAACCGATGCCGCCCGGGAGAATTTTTAATACAGCTTTTAAAGTCGACCGTGGCCGGTGTACAAACAAATACAAACTTCGGGCAAATGGGGAAAAAACCGAGGGACCGAAAAACGTAGTGGCGCGCCTTGCCGGACCGCCATCGTCATCCCTTTTCCGCTGCGGAGAAACGGAAATCTCGACGTTTAATTCACGTTTAATGTGTGCTGCCCGACCGGACTTCTCCTTTTTTTTTTATGTGCTTCCCCTTCTCACGCCGGGTGGTATAATTAACCCGCCTCTGAAAACGGCCTGCAGGGACCAAGCGCATTTTCGAAGGGACTCTTGCTCGGTGAAAATTCCAACTCGTCTGCACTTCTCTTCCATCCGTGCACACATTTTCCCCACTATTTTTCATCCCCCTCTCCGTTCTCCTTCACCTTCTTTTTCCACTGTTTCTTCTCCCGTGGACGAATGTACGGACATAAAATTAAGTATTCGAGAACAGTTAACCGTACAACCATCTCTTCCTTTGTTTGTGCGAAATTTTTTGTCCCTCTTTTGACT
This sequence comes from Ceratina calcarata, assembly GCF_001652005.2. Classification (NCBI taxonomy): domain Eukaryota; kingdom Metazoa; phylum Arthropoda; class Insecta; order Hymenoptera; family Apidae; genus Ceratina; species Ceratina calcarata. Next base: position 689,273 of record NW_017165837.1, on the reverse strand, counting down.
ATCCTTCGCTGTAGTTCGTCGTCGATCGAGACAGAAATCTCACCGGTCTCATCTACCGAATATACCATTTTATCAATCGTCGAATGTCTCACAACGAAAATTGGATATTAAGCAATGGAGTTTGACGAGGATTTTAACTTCTTCAACTAGAGCTCCGAACACTGCTTCTTAAACAAACTTTATCAACGTTGAAAGTGTTGAAACAAAGTCTCGAATGACGCAGCCTCTTAGTTGTTGTTGTTGTTGTTGTTGTTGTTGTTAGTTTTGGTGAGAATAGGAATTGCACCAAGGCTGAATGATATAGCAGGGAATGAGTCCGTTAGAATTCGGGAATGGCAAACGACGCAGCCGAAAGGAACGAATGGAAAAGGCAAAGTTGAAAAGATCGGTGAGACCGAGGGGTCGGAGGCGTGGGTGGGCGCGGGTAAGATGGCATCGGTGTCTCGCTCCTCTGTTTCTGTTTCGCGGAAGGAGCAGCAGCGGCTATCAAATATTTGCAGCGTCTCTAACCCACAATGCCTCGCTCGATAAACCCGAAAGTTTGTCTACGGTTGCCGGTTATTCCTTCGTCGCCTTCTCCTTCGAACTCGGCCCCTCCTCCTCCCCCCCCCTTTCTTCGGGGTCCTTCGTTCCTTCTGCCGTGACACTTTAACTTACAACCGAACGAAGAGAAATCTCTTTTTGTCCTCCTCCGAACTTATGGCAATTGAATGTGCTCGTCCGCCGGAAAAACTCAGGCCGATCCCTTTTGTCTTTTTTCTATCATATCAATGGCGGAAAGTAAACGTAAAAATAATTTTATTTCTAATTTATTATTACACCTGAAATTTACATGCGAAATTCTTGTGTCTCTTGGCACGGCTCTTTGACGAACCAATTCATGAATCCACACCCGCGCACATTTGCATTTTGGCCTCGACGTCGAAAACACGCCGGTTCATGCAGAACTCTGACGATGGAGTTCGCGACCATGTAGATTAGTCAGAATTAAAGGATCATGGCAGAAGTTAGTCGTCGTTGGTCGAATGAGCGGAAGGACCGGTCGGGAGTGTTTCTTCAGTGATTTGCAACTTCTTTATCGCAGTTTCGCGACGTTTGTGGAAGACGCACGTCGCGTTGGTCGAAGGGGCGGGTGGTGGTTTATCGAAAGGGGGATCCGAGAATGATTCAATGCGGCCTAGATGCTTCCTGGCGATCCTCCAAATCACTTCTGGCCCCGGCGCGGCAGTATACCTAACTTCGGACCGTGGACTGGTAAGAGCTGTTTGTACTTAAGCGTAGCAGACGACGCGCGAGACAACCGGGAAAACATTTCGTTTCGGGGTTGCATCCCCCCCCTCGGTTGAAACAATAAACGCTCCGTCTAATCGAGCGTGGAAGATAACGAGCGAGAGAAACAGCCGGGGAAAAGAGAGACTCGGTACGCGCGCCGCGCCGCTGCCGCTGGTCGGAAAGAGTTGTTTGTTAGATTGCCCGGCGATCCCGTTCAATTGCGAGAGACCGTGGGCCAAACTTTTCCCCGCCGCCTTTGCTTCCGCACCGAAAGATTCCCTAATAGATCTTAATAATGCACTTCCGGGAACCGTTTCCCCCGTGCGTCCTTTTTAACAAAGGAATATTCAATTTTCAAGACTCGCGCAACTTCCTCGGTACTTTCGTGAATAAGTACTTAATTGGATTGTGTTTAATAAGAGAAAATCAATACGCCGAGGGAACGTTCCCTTTTGCTTCACGAGCTTACACTTTCAAACCGGTCCATTAAGAGTGTTTTTAGAATAGACACGTGATACAGCATTCTTCTTTTTTTTTATATAGGAAGGTGATAGTCCTACCTATAATTTATCGATTAAGTCGTCGAACCCGGAAAGATAAGAGGCGAACGGAACGAAGAAAAATGCGAAATTGCGAAATGTCCGCGTACCAAGACTGAATGACAAACGACCCGGGGCGCGCGCGGTAGCACCCGGTTTCAGAATCACCAGGCAGCGGTAGGCAGGCACGCAGGCTTGCATTTACTACGCTTCGACTAACTTGGCTTCCACCTCATCAATCTTAGGCCACTTGGGTAGCACTGGCAATTACAATATCGGCTTGCACGACGAGAGTTTGAGGTTGCGGCCGAAAGGGTGGTTCTTGGCACGCTAACCCGAGCGCTAAAGCTTCTGGCTCAGTTCAGGGCGGCTGTGCCCCACCTGCCTAGAGAACATGTCCCACCTGTTGCGAGCGATCAGTCACTTGAGCCGTGGATTTGTTTAAATCTTGATAACGCGGACCTTGTATCAGCTTAATTTCAATTCTCCGGAGAACCCGGCAAGGAATATCGCGGCCCTGTCGACGGATCATCGCCCGAGATTTGATTTAATTTCATGCAATGCCAATGCGAGATTACTAGATAATCGCGTACGAATAGCCTGTGCACGATACCAACCGATCGATTATTACTTTACATCCTATTCGATTTAAGTATCTATCCTACAAATTCATTTGGTTTACAGATCATAAAATAGTTTCTATATTATTTTCATTGTTTATAACGTAAATTAAACATTCGAGTGGAATATTTCAAAATGATGAAGCTGTACATCTCGGATTATACACAATATCTCAAATTTTAATTACATGGACAAGCAGTATTCTTAAAATATTTCCTGCCGTGTAACGTGTAGTTTAAAGGGTTAATTGTACGCGGCGAGGTCTCGTCTCGTTCGTGTTTTACAGAAACGCTTATCCTGGGCTTCGAGGCGGAAGATGACCGTTGGAATTTATGGGGCCGTTAAAGTATCCCCTTTGGCCTCGTAAGCTTCTGCCCTACCACGGTTTTTTTTATGACTCCCCGCGTTAACACGTCCACCACTACACGGATTGTTTTATCACATCGTGCGAAACTATTTGCGAAATTCCGCAAATCTCTGTGCACTCCAGTTAACGAAATTGAATTGCGACGTTTAGCGTACAAAGCATCACCACCTCCCCACTCCGTCACTTATTCAAATAGCTGAGTTTACTCTTTATCTTCCGAACGCGTCCACCGAACCATATAAAAGCGAGCGTGACGCGAAATTCTATTTCGCATCTCTCCAAAAATATGCTTCGTTAAGAGACGTAGAAACGTTGAAACGTCAGAACGAAGGTTTAAATTCATTAGCAAATATTTCCTTACGTACCGAGCCGGGGCGCTTCGTATATCGAATTGTTTTCAATTAAATTGCCGCGTGTTTGCGGAAAGTTCCTATAGGGTTTCCGAATATCGACAAGGCTTCTGAAAACTCGAAAGCGAATATGATCAACTACATAGTACAAGTTCTTCCATTCTCGATACGCACAGACCAGTAGTTTGCACCGGTAACAATCTGCTTGAGTTTAGTCCAGGCAACTGTTCTCGCGTCCGGTTTATACCCTGGGTGCCAATTAGTTACTGGCATTACCAACGGCTTCCTCCTAATTAACAAAGTTTCGTTTATCAACGATGAAGAGGATAGCTATAGACGAGAAGATTGCGAATGGTTAGGCTTCGCGGAACGATAACGTTTAATTCGACGTAATTAATCGTATCAAGATCTAATTAAACCCTAATCACCTGATTATTGGTGATCCAGCGTCTACTTAATTAATACTTCGTATATTTCAAAGGTTCGAATAAAAAAACACTAACGACCATTGAAACGGGTAAATTCATTATAATACGAGATACGGATTATATCTCATCAACGTTGCAATAATGCTTATCGTAATAATGATATTTCATTTTCCTGATATTTTCATTCCTATTAAAACTAACTGTACGTACACGCCAGCTTCGTTTCACAGAGCGCATACTTTCGTTTATTTAACGTCTACTAACCGTTGCAAATTGAAGCCGCATTTCCTTCATATTACATCAGTGACAGTAATCAAAGTTTAATAAAAGTATGTCTTTAATAAAGGCTTTAGTTTCAGTCATAATTAAATCTAGCACGGTATGCCGCGCCATAGCCGAAGCTAGACACAGAGAACTTTATTCAAAGCTCTTTACCCACCTCGCCGGACGTGTACGCGCACAACCGACGCGACGCGACGTAACTTTGTCACATTTATTTAACGAAATACCAGCTTTGTAATCTTTCGACGTGCCCGCCTAACGTAGTTATTTAACCGTTAATGTATCACATTACTAATTGAAACCTTAATAATCGCTATTCCATGAGACCGAACTGCCGAGCCGAAACGGGTAGAGAGAGCGTGGGCGCAACATGCACAAGAGTTTAATTGAATTTCGTGAAATTCCTGTTAGCCTCGTTCCTCGACGTATAAAACGCGTTGATCAATCTGCCGACGAATCGGGGATAATTAAGTTTAACGAAAAGTCTGCTTATGAGCGAAAGCCCGGGCGAGAGCGCGCGAGGCGTAAGTTTAATGGCGCGAGGTTACCTGCAGCGCCGATAATCAACTACGATGTCGAACTCTGACAAGTTTGACAAAACCTCGCCCACCCAAGAAGTAACACGATTATCAAGTTTATCGACGCGTTTATAGCTTGGCCAGTACTTCGCCGGCTGAGATAGATTATCCGGTGCTCCAACGATATAACGATTATTAATCTGGAATTATAATCGTGGACGAATGAGACAGTTCTATTTCCCGAATTGAACAATTTATAAAGGGACTTATATCTGGAACGGCGCGGAGTTAATATCATGAAGGATAGGAGGAGGCGATCAAGCTGAATTTAGGTCTCCTCGCAATTTTTCACTACCTCCGAACGGCGCTGTTAAGCGCACGCCGGTCTTATACTACTTACAAAGTAGTTCATAACGTTACGTCGTTTTCTTACGGCATATTTCCCTGCGACAGAGCGATACGTACTCTCGCGACGCGGGGCACATCTTCGGAGCAGCAGGAACGAGCGGAAACAAAAATATCGCGGGTTCGCTTTGCTCGACAATAAAAGAATATCACGTTTAAACGGACAAATAAATTTATAGCCAATCTCGCGAACGCCGTTCACGGATTCCCGTAGATCTCCGTCAAGGATCTGAAGGATCCTCGAGGTTTCTCCACGATGTCCGGTGGATCGACGGGAGGACCGCGCAACGAATTGGATGTCGCTGGGCACGAACACGTAGCATAAAGTCGTAAAACTCGACTTACGACTCGTCGTAATACCCGGCTCTTTCGTCTATTTTTTTTCCTTCTTATAATTGGGCCATTCCAACGGGAGATAAAATTCGAGCTTGCAATAAGAGAAGCCTGCCGATCGCAGCCATCGACGGTTATCCGCTCTTTCTCCTCAGCGGCGTAAATTTTATTGAAAATGTTCGAGTACCTTGATTAACTAGTAAAAGAGACGGGAACGGGTCAACGATAAATACCGGCCAGGGTTCTGCGGGTGGAAATTGTAGGCTCATCTTAACGACACAGTAAACTAAAGCGTCGCAGCTTAATTTCAAGCTTGATACAACGCGACCAGATGACGCTGGGATTAAAGTTTACTTCATTGTACTACTCGACGTTTAAAGCGAAGTAGCAAAAGTTGAGAAATTTTTTAATTTCTTGTTTGAGTCACGAAGTGAATTTTTTAATCTTACGGTACAACTTTCGCACTATTATAAGTTACACGATTTATTGGACCCAGGATTCGATATTTCAATCCCTGTATTTCTTCCTTTGAACAAAATTTTAATTGCGCACGATTATTAGATAAAATATGTCATCGCTGGAGAGAAAACAATATTTGATTCTATAAAGGGGAAAATCGTATCACGATAACGTTGATAAAAAACAGAGTAATATAAAAACGTATATACGTCTCCCATGGAAGCGGAGAACGGAAAAGGAAATGTTGACGCTATAAGAAACAATTCGTTTCGTTATATTCGATTTCTTGTGACTGGTGGTAAAATAAATCTATAACTTGTTTCGTTCTCGTGCCCTCCGTTTTCTCATTCGTGCGGCAGCGAACCATCACCTCTCTCCTCCTCTTCTCTTTCCCCCTCCGTTTCCCTGCACGCTGCCCGTCTACATCAGATCTCGATTGCTGGTAGCGTGTCGGTATCTCCACACCGGCTACACCATTCGCTGGTCTAGTGTGGTGATATACAGCATAAAACCGCGAGAGAAATACTATCTTCATTGTCTAAATGGCTGCCGATAAAGCAACCCGAGTTTACTGCGGACGAGATTGTATTTATCATCCAGCAATGCCAGCCAACAGCGCACACGTTATACACTTTACTATACAGTTATCTGGGATACGTTTGTCCATCTTCGAAGAAAAGTGGATTATGCTTTTTCAAGAGTGTTGAAATAAAGATGAAGATCCCACGCTGTTATACATTCGAAACATTATGCAGTCCATTGATAGCATAATTCATCAGAAAATTAAATCGATTAAATTAAACTGAATCTGGATAAACGATGTAACGTTAGAAAACGTTACTGATAATCAGAAAAATGATCAAGAGCTGTTGTCATTAAGCTTGAAGACGTTATATCGAATTAAATTTATTGCCTAGGCTCTGCGCTCAGACGGGACAAATGGAGCGGATGTTACGTGAACGTTTGGAACCGCGGCGAGAGAATACGTGCGAGTTTAGTTCAATATTTAAAGGGAAAAGCCTGGGTAAGTGTGGCTCCATTTTCTGCTCTTTGGGAGAGAAGGGTGTGGTCACGTGCCGAGGAAAATGCCGGGCACGACCTTCCATCGGCGACCTAAGAAGGATCCTGTGCTTGGTTAAGCACAACTCCCGGTCGAACGTTTCATTCCACGTACGAGGAATAGATCTGCGAGCTCTATTAAATCCTGATTTGTCGGGGTAATTCGATTCCCGTTTCAAAGTTCAACTCAACAATAAGATTCTCTTACGTAAGAATTATACGCGTTGAATGTGATGGAACTGTTAGAGGAAATTATGAGGGGAGCAGATATGAACTGATGAACTTCGTTTTAAATTGAACAATTTCACCTCGAAATTGGATATCGTTTAATACATTCAAGGAAAAATATTTTCCACCGTTATGCGGACGTTCGAAGAAACTGGAAACATGATTTCCGAAGCAATTGCCTCGCCTGCCGCTAATTACATAATTCGACAATGGCTGATAATCGAATTCGGTAACGTTCGCATGTGTGCTTGCAACGTAACGCAAACATTATGTTTCCAAATAGGAGAGATCGTTGTTTATTGCACGGACTGCTCTTCACGCAGATGCGGGAAAATATAAACCTGACAATGCGCTCTCTTTATGGAAAACATAATGTCTCTCGTTATGACGTTCTATTTTTATGCTCCACGGAAAATTCATAATTAATTGTGTGAAACAACTTTAAGGCCTAAAGTTATATAGAAAACTTTTTTTATATAAGTGTCAAATACACACTGAAGATAGTTATCAACGTGCAGGGAAAAGTTTGCTCACGGTCGCGTCGTAACGATGTAACACAAAGCAAATATCGTCCTCCCTCTGACATTTCTATCCGGACACAGGCGCATGTTATTATGCTCACGGATAAGATCATCAAACAAGAGTGTACGAGCATAATGTGGTCCGTTCATCATTCTTTTAACGTATTCCACACTCGTCGCCGACGTAGCAGGCCGTGAGAGGGTGGCGCGCAGTCGTGTCACCGGGGGTTTGGGTGAAACTCCGAGGGCACGAAGCGGGCGAGCAATACTATCGTGGCTGCCACGATATTCCTACTACCGTAGACCTCTTCTTCGCCGACAGACACAGACACACGCGCGCGAGTTCGTACCTTGTGTCCATACAGAGGAACGTCGCACGCGTGTGTGCACGTCTCCACACGAGGCGAGATCCGTCGACTACGTTCGTGTTTACTCTTACCCTGGCCTGTTCTCATCTTCAACCGTCTGCAGGTTCTCTCTATCCTTCATATCTGTCGTCCCTTCCGCCCTCCATCCCTCTCGCTCTTCCTTTTTCTCCTTCCCATGCTCCACCTCTCATAGAGAGTCCCGACCCAGACCAAAGAGACGGAGTCACGTCTCCAGACCGGAGTTGTTCTAATTAAATTACTTAAGCGCACGTACGTGTACGTGTACGTAGGGACGGTTTCGGGTTCCGGATGCCCCTACATACAACCGCACGCCGTGAACGTTCGAAAGGACGTCTGGCCGGGCGCTATGTAGTGTTTCATTCGGGCATCACGAGTCGACTGATCTTCGAGATCTCTCTTGCCTTCTCATCGATTCCTTTTGCCGTGTACTCAACTACCACATGCGCCACTTCTATTTGTTTAGCAATTATAATTTTCTTATACTCGCCTTTGATCGTTTCCGCTATTCTTCCCTTAACAGTATCGTTAGATTTGTTCCAATTCGAACGAAGGATTTCAATTGTTAAATAAATATATCAAGATAAACATTATAGTCCTTGTCATTAAAAAAAGGGACTTTCGTACCGTTTAAAGGTTTAATGAAAATTTAATGTCCTCCGACGTTGCACCTGTCGCATAAGTCGAGGAGTTTCATAAGCTTTGTTCAAGGTGAAGAGATTTTCCTGCGAAAGGATACAAAAATTGAGTAACTTAATATCCGCCATGTTGAAACTCGCTTACTAACAGGAAATGTCTCGGCCAGTTTTATCAAAGTCGATGCTCTCTTTTTTTTTTTTCTTCCCCTTTGTCTATAGAGCATTGCGGAAGATATGACGACGTTACAAACACGCGGGTTCGTACGCGGCTTTCCTTATTTCCCCTTTCACCTTCTCCATTATCTATCAACCTCTATTACCAAGAGGCGAATGAATAGTGAGACCATGAAACGATATTACCATGGCATATGAAAGAAATCTTTCACAGGCAGAGTTTGAGGAACGACGAATTACGTATTAATAATCTTATTACTCTTATTATTTGTTAATATTATTATCGTTTGAAATCATTGTTAATAATTGCTGATTGCGGCGAAACTGATTGAAAAAAATTATACCAGAATTTGTTTAATATGTATTCTATATTATTGTTTAAACAATAAATACTGATATTGTTTCAAATAATTTATACGTGTCTTCCTTTTCGAACATAGCACACGCATGATCAGCTAACAGATAAATATTTAAAACAATTCCCATTCTAAATACGTTCATAATTCATGTCGCGAATAAACTATGCATCTATTAATTTATATTCATTTATAGAACCGGATACATATAACGTAACATGCTCTTCATAATACCGTACACGTTCTGCATACGTATTAATTGCAAAGGGAATTAAAATGTCATATAACGACAAATTCGAAACAGAGGTCGGTCTTTATAGCCGGATTTTACAGTCACTTTACAAGGTGCTTTTGTATAATCGTTCTGCGTACAGTGAGATAGAGAACAAGCTGGTTTTAAATCCTATACGAGCGATAAAAGCGTATTGCATGCATCGACGTAGAATCGTAGACTGCAGTGGGATAAGTAGTATAAGCAGTTTTTGGTCAGACGTACACTTAGAATTAGCGTAATTTCCTTACGTTCACGAATTCTTAAATGATAATTAAGGTGTGTATTTTTGGAACTTAGAATTATTAGAGAATCCAAAGAAAAAATGAANGTTTTTTGCAAATTACTCGTTAACTATTGACGCTAGCGAAAAACCTTTACATAGAAATTGTAGATCTCGTCGTCCTCTACAAGAAAGGATATATGCAATTTTTCCGTATATCCAACGGTTTGGGAGTTATTGGCCAAAAACGAAAATTTGAAAGAAATTGAAGGGGTACCCCTTGGAAAAATCTCGGAAAAATCGACAATTTTTTGTTGTTGTTTATTATTAGCAATGTTCTTCCGAAGTCTCTTTTCTTTTTAAAAAATGCGTTTCTAAAGTGCATAAACTTTTAGGATTGATTGTATAGCCAATAGATCTTTAAATGGGGTTCGCGATTTTGATAATCTGTTTTTGTCGACCGATGCAATCAGATTTGCCTACGAGTCTATTGGAAGGGTTTGGTTATATGACGGAGACAAGAAATTTCGATTTCACTTTACGCAATACGTGCCTTGATTTCCCTCTTGCGTAAACACGTTCCACCGTCGCTGCGACGCGACGCGACGCGACGTTAAACACATACTGTGAGCGCAGAATGTTGGCCTCGTTCAATGTCTCAGACATATCCCTCGATAACGGGGGAAGGCGCTTAGCATTTGTTGTCTAGAGTAATGGCAAACGTGCAAAACATTCGCCAAAAGGCAGCTCGGCTTTGCGAGAAGGGAGATTTTATCCATAAATTTTTCTCAAGCGACTCCACGTTTAAAGTGGAACGTTTACCCTGTTCATTCTGATAAAATAAAGTTCTAATAAAAAAAAAAAATAAGAATTATATAAAAAATTCATGTTCGATCGTTGGCCTGATTTATGAACGTCTAAAAGATCATCTAGCAGTAAGGAAATATTAAAGAGGATAACGAGAAGAGTTATGTATATTAAATGTAATCCATTGCATAAAAGCGTAAAGAGCGATATCGAACAGTCGTTAAAGGGAATCAAAATTGATTGGAAACGTCTGCCATGTCGAAGAACTCGTTATAACGAAGTTCCGTGAAATTCGTGCCAATTAGCAGCAACGGGTCGAAATCGGTGAACGAGATAAACTGCGCACGCCGGCGATGCGTTATCGAGTTGCCCGATCGGTCACTCAGTTTATAGAAGAACTAAATGATTTTCTTCAGATGTGCCCATTAACTTTATGACTGAGAAATTGGCCCTCTAGCCGGAGCCAGCAGCGCACACGGTATGTACATACTGTCTCTCACGAAGCAAAGAGCGAGCCGAGTCACACGAACGTGTCGGTGTACCTCCGCCGCGAACGTGCAGCCAATTACCGGTACCCGGGCATGAAATAACAGCATTATCTCTGTGGAAGCGGCTGCTACCACCCTTCCAGGACCATCGTACAGGCGTAGAGTACACGAACCTACGCCCTCTGCCTTCCACCCGGCCCCGTCGTCGTCCATTTTGCTTCTAACTCGGCGTTTCCTTCGATTTCTCACTCCCTCCTCGACCGAACGAACTACGGGCGAAATTATGTTGCCCTGAAATTTCGATAAAACGGGATTCGGTTCGGGAGCCGGCATTAGATTGAATTTGTCGAGTTATAGTCCTCGAGGACGGAAGAAACTTTTCGAACGGAAGAACGGTTGGCTCGGGGATTCGAGAAACCTACTACGTTCGCCATGCCACGCCATCGCCGTGCCGACTTACACGCGTCCCCTTCAAAATCCTGCCGCTTCTTCCCTGTCCACGTATCTCCCTCGTTCGCCTTTCTCTCCACGACCTTGTACTCCTCTCCTGTGTCGATCTCTTTGTTCGCCAGCTCCGAATAGAAATTCCCTCCCAGAGGGATTTTCTAACATACTACCTAGGAAACATATTCCCCCTCTTTGCCAGCGAGTTTCCCCGAATCTTGGTCATCCGAGTTGATGTGGAATGATAGAGGTTAACAGAGAATCCTCTGGATGGTCAACCTGGATGAATCTCTGCATCGTTTCTCTACTGCCTTTGCTTTCTACTCATATTACGTATTTCCAAACGAGTTCAATTCTTCTGATTAAACTGTGATCGAGACAGCTGCTTCATATATCATAATATTGTAGCGCATTTAAGTACTCGGAAGAGTGTCAGATTTCATTTAAAGCAATTGGCGAATCGTTTCACGATTAAGTTTTGCACGCCATTACCTTTCCAATTGGATAACAAGCAGGCTCGCGTGGCACGGGCTCGTTTAGCGTTATCATCGCACATAATATAATACACGGGTGCCGACGGAGATACTCAAAACGGTAGATAGATGGAGGGACGAAAAAAGCGAAACGCATTCCTCGCTCGTAAATGATGTCAAATAACTTTCGAGCGAGCGAGGAGGAATGAATGGTCGATTCGGAGCAGAGGAAAGTAAATAAAAGGCCATTCCGATTGGGCGATCAATTACATCGAGCCTGCATTATTCATGGGGAGTTGGGGCAGGCCGCAGAAAGCTCTACTTCCTCTTCCTCCCATCCTTGAATCAAACTAACCGAGAGTAAAAGAGAGAGAGAGAAAGAGAGAGGGGAACTGGTAAGGGAGGGAAAATGTATATTTGCATCAGCAATCACAGCGCGCCAGCCACCCGGCTATCACTCTGCGATTCCTATTTCGGATAGTTGCAGCTTTATTCCGAGTAATTTGAAAAATTAACCGATGAACATTTCGGGTTGTGCGCGAAGCCGCGCGTATGAATAAGAATTCCGTGCACTCTTTCACCACTGACAACAAAAAGGAATCTTTCAACTGCATAGTTTTTAAGTTACACGACTTTTCTTCTATAAAAATACTTTCTTGACATGATTAACGTACGATACTTATTTCTATGATGACATCCTGGCTACTAAATCATATAATTCTATGGCCTATTTTGATTAAAAATTAATTCACCTTTAGTGAAAAGTATTTTTCACTATAACATTCATAAATTTAAATTTTCATTTTCTAAAATGCAAATGTCTTCTATACTATTCATCGAACGGCTATATTCACTTTTCTCAGCCCCCGTAGTTCCTCCGGATATTGTTCGTCGTCAATATTGGAATTCGTGTTATATCTTCGCGTTATCGTTCCTCTTTATATAACATTCAAATAAGGAAATTATCACGGCACGTCCTTGGCAGATATTGAAAATTTATAGAATTTCGAGACAATTACGCAGGGAGAATACGAAACGCGAATGTTTAGCCTCCTACCGGAATATTAATACATATATTGTATATTAGAAAACAAGTTTTAATTGCGCGAAGAATGTAAAAGAGGAGAATCTGTGAAATCATGTTTGATGTTCCCTTATAACGAGGTTTTTTCAATCGCGTTCTCCACAAGCAACAGTAAAGATTAACTCTTGGCCACGCTTTTGTACGCACGCCGACGTTAATATTCTATGCATGAAAAATGAACGTTACGAAAATAATAGAGACGTGCAGCAGCGGGAGTACAAAGAACTCTCGCGGCATTTCTGAATCGTGATAATGATGATAATTTTCGAAACGTCGACCAGGCGACGGCGCCGCTGATGGTGTTTCAATTCTGTGCGAATGCAAAACGAGACGGTTAACAGCGGAAGATATGATTTCACGAGAGTCGACGAAAATTGTTCCACCGCGTAAGAGGAGAGAGAAAGAGAGAAAGAGAGAGGGACGCGATGTGAAATTGAAGTCGAAATAACGTAGAAATCTCCATGTAGGAGTCCGTAGGGGGTGGACGAGACATCTTCATGCTCGGGTGCGCCCCCGGCACGGTCCGACGAATCGGTAGCATTCGACTGCCGCAAAAGCGAACCCGGTCCAGAGTACGTCATCCGGTAATCAAAGTGGACTCGACCTCGTCCTCCGACGTGACGGATATATAAGTATGTCAAAGCAGTGGTTTGGTCACCGTTTCAACCGCTCTTCGTTTCCTCCCACCCTTCTTTTCCGGCTCTTTCACCCCCGGGTCCCGTCCCCCGCGCCGTACCACTCTCGCCCCCACCCCGTCTCTTTCACCGTGTTATTACGTTTCTCCACATCTTTGAAGGTGCCGTCGAGCAGAAATTATGAGTCTCCGTATACTATGGGTTCGCTCGACTACTTTCTGTTCGAATTAAGTACGGGCAAAGGATCGGCCGAGCGCCGAGCGAGACTGAGCAAATGCAAAAGCGTGCTCGGTCGTAGCCGGCCCGGAGTGCTTCGAGAGTGCCTCTCCCTAGTTGACCCTGCCGGCTAAAGGACCGACGTTAAAGTTCCTGTGGGCCCTGCGCTCCGAACCCCGTTTTCCTATCTCAACGACCTTTTCGTTCTACTGGGAAATTTATTCATTGAAAGAACGACGCTGATCGAGCCTCTGCGCCAATATTTTCTAACACTTTTCACGTTTTTCTCGAGCCGAATAAAAAGCCCAGTGACCGAATACGGCACGTTTCGTACAACGCGTTCCTGAGATCATGAAGTGCTCTTCGTTGGATATGAATGTAGCATTCGGCTATTGCACATCTTCTCCAAATCCCGGGAAGTTCGTCGAGCGTTCCGAAGGTCGCGTTTCCCCGAAACTTCGACTTTAATCGCGCCGGTAACTCGCAAAGTGGATCAGACGGAAGCGAGATTTTCCAACCCGGCTACTCCCGGCGAAACTTATTTTCTGGCTGAACGTGTTCGCGAATTTCAGAAAATACCGGGACGCACGCGTGCACGCGCAGGGCATGCCGCGTCGCTGACTACGGAGGAAAGGGCCGCCCGTTTACGACGTTACCGTGCGGCTATCCACAACACTCGGGGAAAGGACTCCGATTTCGAGCGATGCGCTTTGCGGCAGCGTCGCCAATGCGTCGAGGCATGGCGAGGTTAGTTTAGTTGGAAACATGCCTGGGCGAGCATAGCAAACACGCGCAACTGAAACTGGAGGGACGCTCTCACGACGGACGTGTATGCGTATATATACGCGCATATGTATAGATATACGTCCGCATACATATACATATGTACGAGTTCACCTTCGCCGGCATGTACGGGGTGAACCGCGTAAATGGGTTCACTTAAGTATCCTGGGTATTTATGGATACGTGGATGAACTGTTTAATGTGTTAAGCGGCGTGTCCGTTTTTCTTGCACGAACATAAATGCTAGTAGAATAGCTTATTTTTCCACGACTACGTCCAGCAATAAAATGAAAATTGAAACTATTGGGTTGGCAAGTAAATAATTGCGGAGCTTTCTTACTGAAAACCGCTTAGTTGCCAAATCCAATATACATAAATCTTGCAAGAATTATTACAGGGATGTAATACAGATCCTCTTGAAATACGTTTATCATTTTTGGCAAGGCGATGCCATTTACATGTTCCACCCTCTACCTACCCCTGCGCACCTATATACCATTATATACAGTACGGACGAATATGCGAAGAGGGTTCGAATGTCTCGGCCGTCGACGTGGACAAACAGACATGGTCGTGTCCACGGGGACACGGGAAAACACGAAGGCACGGCGGCGCAGGTTCACCGTCGGCGTAGGCGGTGCCATGAAACGAGAAATCCGCGTATACCCTCCGGCCAGGTTCTCGATTGTCCGGTCCGCAGCCTTCGCCAGCATCACGATGGAAATCGATCTGCAGCACCGCGTCGGGGACGAAAGCTATCGGAGCTGGAGCAGTTCCCGTCATGAAAATACGACAGGCTTTTCCTCGTCGGTCTCTCGACAGGATACATTCGATACCCTCCGCTGCTCCGAGGCCGTGCGTGCACTCACGATACGCACAGACAGTATCGAATTGGAAACGATCGCGCGGTGCCCGTCCCTGAATGAAAGGGAGGCGGGGGGCGGGGGGACTTTACCTGCGCCATAGGACGGCTTTGGCGCAGGATTTGTTTGACACAGGATGCATCCTGGCAGAACGGATCGGCGGGATTCGATACCAGATAATGCGATCTTAATGTACTTAACGCTATACGATTGTTCGAACGCGATGGCCAATTGATTCTGTAACGAGAAAACGGATACGATGTTTTATACAGGACTCGTTGCTCGATGTTTGCCAAAAGAAACGCTACGTACCGCTTTTGCATCGAAGCTGAAGCAAATAAAGAATAACGTTTTTTTACATTTACTTTACCATCGGCTTACAAAAAGAAAGAGTGGATAAATAAAAAATACGGCTTTTCCACGGCTGTATATTAATATTCATATTGTTCCCCAGACAAATAAACAAGTCGGGATGTACCAGATTTTCCAGTCGAGTTCTACCGGACAGGAAAAGTTTGTTTTAGAAAAACTCTACGAATCGGATCTGTATATCTTGACTTATTGTAGAACGATTCTATCGTCTATTTGAATTTGAAAAAAAAAAATTGTATTTTTGAAAACACACCGATCGATATGATTTAATAAAGGATATGATATACAAAAACCTTTCAATTTTTATAAAAAAGAAAACTCATTTCGTTTTACGATCATGGAAATTTTTTTGTAGTCATTTAAATGTAAATAAATTAGCCTGCAGATTGAAATAAAGGAGATTCCGTGAGCGATGGACAGTCGATTTGCAACACGAGGTAATTCTAATCACCGTCCGCTGATCGCGTTAAGTTAAACCCAATATCGTCGCGTTCGCTCGTCGTCATAAATAATTTAGTCCGCCGCAGCAGCGGAGCGCGAGTCGATCGTGAAGCATTAACGTTCACCTACTTAATCCGCGACAACGGGAATCCGCGTCCGTTTTGTTTGTCGCGGCCGGATGCGTCGCACGATCATGACGCATCGCATAGCGCCGCGTTGGAAGGTCGTTCGAATTGGCTTCGACGGCCGCGACTTTATGATCGATCGTTGTTGTTGTTGTTATTATTA
Source organism: Ceratina calcarata (assembly GCF_001652005.2). Taxonomy (NCBI): domain Eukaryota; kingdom Metazoa; phylum Arthropoda; class Insecta; order Hymenoptera; family Apidae; genus Ceratina; species Ceratina calcarata. The sequence continues at coordinate 672,949 of NW_017165837.1, read as the reverse complement.
CAGCCCCGCGATGACCCTAGACGCATCCATCGGAGAGCGCAGCGGTGCGAGAGTCATCGTTGAGCGGAACGAAGCGATAAACGAGGAGCAAGAGCCGTTTATGTCGTTCCTTTCGAGCGATTTCATGCGTTACGTGTCCTACCGGCGCACCGTGCCGCGGTGCCTAGGTGGATCTTACTTTTATGTCGCGCAATACGCTCACGCTTCACGGCAGTGCGACGTATCAGATGCGTCTCGACGTTCCCTTATGTGGCCCGATCTCTCCGCTTTTTCCTCGGCTCCCCCGTACCCTCCGATATCGCTCGTTTATATCCCAACCCTGCGTTATTCCACCACGGCCATTTCGTTATAAACGCGTCTCCGTGCAGGCCTCGAATTGCCGGACAGCGTGTCGCTTGATTGCGCGTGCATCCATTTTAACGACGTGACCGTAAAACGCTTACGACGGATCGAAGTTCACGACGCACTGGCTAATTCGTTGCACGACCGGTTTCATACTTAAAGCGAGGAACAGCTTGATTTTTCGTAAATGCAAAATAATATTGCTATTATTGTCGATGAATGAGTTATGAAATTATCGACCGAATAAAATGCTAATTTCAGTATAGCTCCTTTCAGAGGAATCGCGTAGCACGATTCTCGAGGAAGCGTTGTGCTTTCATTGAAATCACCGACTGGCACGCCGGCCACGTAATCGACCGCTGTATGTATTATGTATAATTACAATAGTTAACGTATCCTTCAAAGTATTTCCATTCCTTTGAATAATTTCAGATAACTGCGATCTTATTCGAAATAATGCAATATTACATTATAATACGATCCTCTGTTTTATCGTATATTAGATCTGGTTTATAAGCACGACTGTGGGCCGCACGCCTACGCTTGCGTAATAATAACGACAGCCAATGATGCCCGACGTTATTGCTTCGTTTGAATAATTTACTTTTCACGTTTCCGGCAGACAATACTGTTTTGCAGAATAGATTATATTTTCATCCGCTCTTGGTAGCAACGGCACAGATCTGGCAGCGAACTATCCAGCAGTATACAAATTTACCCAATAATATCTACGGATTACGACGAGTGGTATTATTATTATTATTATTATCATTATAGGTACCTACGCGGAAGTTCTATAAGTAGATACGAGGGTGCGTCGAAATTGTTTATCCAGGAATTCCGTGCATTACCGAGAAATTGAGAAATTCGGGTTGCGCTTTACACAATTTCTCATCTCTGGGTCCTGGAAAAAGGCCAGCGGCATCGCGCGGAATGCCGGATCCGAAACGCCCACCGAGTTCTCTGACGTTCGTGTAACGGGTACAAGGAGGGCGTATCCTCTCTCGGAAAATATGTTTGCCGTGGGCTACTAGTTTTAATTAAATCCGCGCTTTCTGCCGTCCAGGTATGCCAGTTGTATAACCAAGACGATTAGCCGACGTTTTCGCTGTCTCCCGGCGTCCGTGTTACCCGACGGTTTAAACCGACCCGAACCGAACGTCCGCCCACGCTTTAAGCTACCCGCTGGGATCGTTTAATTGACGGACGGCTGAAGGATCGCTCGACGTATAAAAAAAATCGCGAAATTTACACGAAACGCTATTTTTGCCAATTTACAGTTCGTTAAAAACGAAAACCGAACGTACCGCTCCTCTCCCTGGAATATATTTAGACGATAAATAAATGCGCGCGAACGTGATTTAAAAATAATATTGTATTCCCGTGAAAATTTTCTTAGAAAAACAGCCGCGGTATCTATAGCAACGCCGCGCGGTGGCATGGCGTGGCGCGCCGTTTTTATTTAGACACACAACACGGGGCTCCTCTGCCAACCAGAGTGTGTGCACCAGCGGTAGATTGTGCAACGACGGCTTCCTTATTTGGCGTGAAACTGACGCAAAAGCCCGTAGTCATCCGACATCACGGTCGAGCGGTTATGGTTCGGTCCCATAGTGTCTTGTGGCGGGTTTACGCCACGTCGTCTGCCGGTGGAAACATATTCGCTTTGGCCATGGTTTAAGATGGGTCGAAGGTCTCTCGGGCAAAGCTTCTGAATAGAGTTACCTAACGGCGCGCATGGGGGCAACCAAGCCGGTGCGCCGCTGTTACTCCACACTGTACATCTATGTATGTATGTACGTACGTATGTATGTATGTATGTATGTATGCACGGTATGTACGTACGTACATATTCCTTGTTGGTCGTACGAAATCTTGGGATATGTACCAATCGTTGAGAACGGTTTCGTAGTGGTAAGCCTGTGTAATGTTTGCCGGATGAGCGGCTTTCACCGGCATCTGTTTACCGAACGAACGGGCTCCTTCCTAGCCGATAACTCTCTCTCGCTCTCCTCTGTTGTTTTTTTCGTATCTCTCTCTCTCGTTCTCTCTCTCTCTTTTTTTTTTTACATTTCTCCCTTACCTTCGCTTTACTTTACTGCGCTCGCCTTCGTTCATCCGAGCTTTGTTCGGTAAACGCGGCGCGCGTTTAAAAAAAAGTGAAAAAAGAACGGGAGGAAAGGAAGAGGAAGCTCCGACCACGGTTTCTCATTTCCTTTCGCGAGAGCCGAATAACTTTTTCGCGGCACGAACCGCGCGGTTCAACTTTCCCCATTGTCGAACGTTACTCATTTTTAAATTCTTAATATACAGTTAAACGCGAATTTTCCGGTTTCTTTCGCTCGCCAACCACTCGCATCAACCCCCCACCCCACCCCCCTCCTGCCCGGCTTTCTTTCGCCCTCTTTAAACGTCGAAACTCGCGGAGGAAAAATATCGCTCGCGGTTCCGCTAACGCTACGTCCGTGCGCGGAGAAGGAAAATAATTTGTAAAATAAACTTGTCGGAATGCGTTCTGCCGCTGTGACGCGACGGCGAGAAATATTCCGCGCCGCGAAAGAGTTTCGCAAAAAAAAATGCGTCCACGGTCCGTGAAATTTCGCGTTGATTCCGAGGCTCGCGCAGCACCGGCGCGCGAGCGCCGGTTGCCACCCCGTGGTTAACGTTCAAACAGGGCTCTCCGAAGAAATGGGGGTGGATATATAAGAGGCGGGAGGAGGAGGAGGAGGAGGAGGAGGGTGGGCGGTGGGGTTCGCAGAGTCGACGGCACGTTCGCCTTAAAAATTACTGGCGATATTTCAGACGCGGTAATACGCGGAGTTTAACTACACCCACCAAATAACAAGAGCAAGACGAATGAAGTACTTTGCCTTACATAATTCATTCTCCAGTTTCTATATACCTTGCGGAGAGAACGGCCCGTATTTTCTATGCGCCGCCAGACTGCCTAATCATACGCGTTGAATGTTAAATGTTCAACGTTCCCCCCGCGCAGCGCCCGTCCTACGCCTCGCGCCGCACCGAAAACCCCCTGGGGGGTGGAGGGGAGGGGGTTTTGACTCGTCCAACTATTTCGCCCGGTCTTTTGTACGGTTACGATCGTGGAATTTTACCTCCATTTCATTATCTTCCTTTCGTCTTTGAATTTTCATTGAATTAACCGTCACAGGAATTTTACCATAAATCGTTTTTCGCCCCGAATATAAATGCGAGGAACGCGGATTCGAGAGACGGCTCGCTGGCTCGCGATAAATCTGACATTCCGCGTGGCCTACTAATCTAGAAAAGGACGGGCGAACGTAATGCGACATGAAATTGAAATTTAACGGATTGCCAATTTTTCCACGTATCCGATAAATACCCCGGAGTGTCGCCCGAGCGATTTGTCTCCACGTAAGAGGCACGTTATACCGCGGTTTAACCGTAACCCGTTCCACAAATTTCGCCGGAGCCAATAAACTAACGAGCGACGCTTCATTAATTTGATGGGTTACGTTCAATTAAAATCGGCTAATAAGTGTTTTTATTGTCCGTTAAAAGATTAAAGCGATTCCGGGACTATCGTTTAATCGTTCCTAAAGTGAAAGATCAATTCATGGGATTAACGGAGTCCATTAAAGTCTTCTCGGTGGATTACCACGATACGAAGTATTCCTTCGCTTGGCATCCCCGGAACCCGGGAATAAAAGCGGATAGAACAGATTCTAATGATCCGGAGCAAAAAAAATCGGCCGACTCTCACTCGGAGCGCTAAATCGGTGAAAATAATTCGAGTGGGTACTTCTTCCGTAACGCCGAGGGCTACCGACCCGGGGTGGGTAGTAAGTAATGGCTTCTGTCGTGGCTGTTTAAGCGGCGCAGCTTCGTGGCTGAGATTGGAGATGGCTCACCCTCCACCGGATACAAACTATTGCATCGCATCGTCCGCCTCAGGATGTCCGATCGAGTTATCGTCTGGGGTAGGCACCCTCCTCCGTGCCTTCTTCATCTAGAAACGCGAACGTATCCCCGGGCTACGAACCATCCCTTGTACTAGGCCATTCGCTTTCAACCTCGACCCCCCCCCCTGCACCTTCTTTTCCCCCGTCGCACCCACCCCTTCGTTGCACTCAATACTCTATCTACCTACCCGGTCTCTCTTTAAAATGGATCTGCTCTATCCGGTATCGGAATAATTCGAATTTATTCGCCGCGTGCCTCCCGACGAGTGTATCGAATCCCCCGTGACGAAATGTCATCGCAAGCAATAAGACGGATTTTCGTATAAACGATATAAGACTTTTATTACGATGCCTCCGTCCATGAACGTTTATTATAAACTATAGACGATCGCATTGATTCTTATGAAACGAGTATTTTTAAATTAACGAAGTCTCTCTTACCAACATCTGTGGTATAAACTGGAGGAACATCACTCACCTGAAACAACAGAAACGAAGAGTATTAGCGAGCTTGTAAAACAGACGGGAAATGGAAAAGAATTGTAAATTTTTTAGGGGAGGTTTTAATAACGACGAATCAGTGAAAGTCGGCGCGAATTAATGCTCGATGGACGTATTGCCGGGCGGAACGGTTCGGACGGGGATCGATCTTCAGATTAAATTTTCATTTACCGTAACGCCTGTGCCTTTGTGTGGTAATGGCGTAAATTCGCCCGCTCGGCTGCATCGCTCGGGTTCATTAAAGCGGCCGGGCTCCCGTTTAATCCCCGCGAACCTACCGAAATCATGTTCGATAAACATTACCGCAACACAGCGATTTTCTTTGGCGATTGAGTTAAGAACGCCCGGCGTAGGGTCCGTAGGACCGGTTTCAGAAATTCGCTTCACAAACACAAACTCGGATCCTTGAAAATTGCTTGCCTATCGGCGAACGATTACGCGGGCGTGTGTAACGTCGTTCAACGAAAATCGAAAGCCGGAAACGCGTTAGGGCAGCACGAACTTCGGGGTTGTTACACGGGCACGTTGTTAACCCGCAAAGCCTCTTATCGTCTATAAAAAGGATGATTTATTTTTTATTAAGTCCGTTACAACAGCTGGTTTAAACAACCCGTTACGTTTTTCTATATTTTTATACGTTTTACGGTTCGTTAAGAGGATGTTAGACGATTGAATCGTCGGCATATCGTGACGCGATATCGTAGACGTCGAGCAAGCCGAGTGGCCTAGCCGGTAGCGGCGGGTTTAATGCCGGGTCGGACCGCCGCGAATTACCCCGCGGAGATTTATTAAAACCGTAAAGCAGAAGAAACGGCTCCGGCCGAGCGTGACTCTCCCGGTCTCTTGTTCTCTGTGTTGGAAAACTGTTAGTGGAAGCTCGCAGAGGAATAGAGGCAACAAAGAAAAGGGGCCGAGTCTGTGCCTGACGTTAGTGACCATGGGGCACTTTCTTGGTCAAGCTTGTCCGGCTACGCTGGATTAGTTCACGTTTTCTAGCCCCGAGACGATGCAACCAGCCAATTAAATCGCCGTTAACCTTTCTCTGCGCCGTTGTTCCAGGTCCCCGGTTGATTCCTTTATCCGTAGAAATGGACCACCCGTATAAGAGCCACGGAGAAAAGAATGCAACTGGCCTTTGAGACCGTCGAACCGGGGGATTACCCTTCTCCATATCCTCCTTCCTTTCTCCCGCCCTTTTACCTTCTGCTATCTTCTTATCGGTACCCAATTTAATATTTATTCTCCATTACGTCGAGTCGCACGAAAAACGGTACATTCAGTACGACTTGAAATATCGCTTCCGGTTTACAAACTTCTCGTTATCCACTTAGATACAACAAATCGAAATAATCACATTTATTCATTAACGCATTCAGATTGCACCACCTGTCAATTATATTTATTGTTATTCTGAGAAATCCGGAAAAAATACAATCGTCACACTGCGAGCATTGCCGAGTCTCGCGAAGCGGACCGCGACGAGGAAAGGGGAATTTGTCCCGTCGCGATTGCGGGAGTTATGTGCGGGATATTCGGTGACGCGACGACTTTTTCCGAGACGTCAATATATTTGTCCCGGTGTGTATTTGGCCCCGTCCTATCTCGTTCTCTTTCCGCGGAAAAGTCGAGTAAAAGTAAAGCAGCCGCTGGCTGCCAGCCAACCGTCGCCGCCGCGCCGAGCCTCGTCCCTAGCTCGCGAGGACGAAGCGTGCTGCGTTCCGAGCGTTACAACCCATTGCACACGCCGAATCGTTTCTGGGTGCCTCGGCTGCACCGAGCCAAGTCCTGCCCACGTACCTATTCCTAATGCCACGACATTATGCAACTCGTCTAAATCGTTCGAATATAGTGTCCTCGGATGTCTCATCCAACTTTATATTAACAAACAATTGCATTCTATACACCGGTTAATATTAGACAATTTGTTGCTTCATTTGTACTATTTTGTATCGCGGCGAACAGTCCATAGCTCCCGTATCTACCGTTAGAGACTTAATCGGGGCTCATTTCACAAGCCGATGGGACCAGACCGCAACATCTTGTGATACGACTGTGTGCCGCGTTCGTGTTCTGTGCGTGAATTAATTTACCGCACCCTGGAGTGTCCCGCATCACCGACAAGCACCGTAAATACGGTTATTTTAAATCTACATACTGCGAAGGATAGTAAATTGCGAAATAATTACGCTTTCCTGTACAGCCCCGGCTCGGAAAGGGTCGGGGGATCGTAGCACCGGGTAACAACGCGAAAGGGTGTAGAGAATATTCCACCACTGTTTTGAGTGTACTACATCGACTCGTTTCCCCTCGAGGGAGATAATACTTCGTTCCGTGAAAAAAAAAACGAACAAAATTCAATGAGCTCTGTGTCACGCGTTATTCGATCGCGATAGAAATCGTGCAGCGGTGTTTCCATTAGGTTGGTATATATGAAATATCGCGTTCTTCGAAAACAGCAAAAAATATGGCTCCTGGAGAATATCGTGTATTTAATTCATGGACGTAAAGGACGATGTGTAACAATCTTATAGACGCAGGGATGTGAAGTAGGTATATGGCTTCACGCTAACGAAAAACTTTTATACGGAAGTTGTAGGCACTGGCGTCCTCTATAAGAAAGGCTCTATGCATTTTTCTCCTAACTCCAGTATTTAACGAGTTGAGTATGATTAATCGGCATTGAATTAGAAATTAACTTCAGATTCTTAATTAAAAGGTTCCCTTTAAGACGTTGGATTACATAGATTACTTTTGTATAATAGCTGTGATAACATCAAATAGGAATGACGTTCCACTTTCAATAGTTAAGAATATTTTTAACGAAGAACGTCTAATTCTCCATTCTCGGTTTTCTCGATCTAAACTTTCTCATCTCTGCCTCCGCTGCACACAGCTAGCTCAGTTTGAACCGAAACCTTGCTATTACATTGTACAAACATCGAACTTCTTTCCTGGAAATTCACTTCTATTAATTACTACGGAGCGGAGCAATCACGAAGACCGTGTTTTTTGTACTCTCGTCGGGAATCTCAAACACGATGAGCAAGAAACCAAAGAAGATTGGGTGTGTTTATACCGGCCGATTTCCCGTTCAACTCGTCGACGATTTGCTCGCGAATACGAAATCCAGGGAAATCTTACAGAAGAACAGCGTCAAGAGACTTTCCACGAGTAAGTTCGTTCCTCTCGCTCGACTAGAGGGGAATAGGTCGACAAGAAGAGAGATAGAAAGCTATAGGGAAAGAAAGTCCAAGAGTAAAGGAAGAAAAATAGCAGTGGACATGTTAAGAATTTTCAAAACCTTAATCTAACGTACATTACTATAGTTTATAAAATTAAATTACGATTTTTTTAAACAAATTGTCTACATTGAATAAATACAATTTTAATATTAAAAAACATCAATTGATACGCTTTATTCTTCAAAATTTCCTACATACCGTATACTAATGCAAGCAGCTAATGTAAGAAATTTGCTACCAATCTACGCACCACTTGTTTCATTCTAAAGAAAACCGGCTGGAAGCAGAAGCCTGCGAGCACATCCCGCAGTACCTTTCAATTTGCGGGGCAATATTTTCGGCGCTTCGTTGGCTGGGTTCAGTGTTTTATAAGGTAGTTATCTAGGTTGCGCTAATCTTCACCCTAGCCGCGAGATTCTGACAAAGTGCCCGCCAGGAAAATATTGTTCTACCGGTCTTATCTGACTTGTATCCACCCCCGATCCTTTGCCGCAGCAGAAGGGTAACTCCGTTCGCTTTTACAACGCCGGCCGCGCGCGCCGTAGCGACGTGGAATTTCATATTCTCAAAGTGAGAAATTTACCGTGCACTCGTTAGAAACCGGGTTACGGGAAAACCGAGTAACTGCAAGATGTACAGAGATCTCGGCTGGCTCGAACCGATTGGGAACATCAACGTGCATTATGAAACATTTGAGTGCTGGTTTGCGCCAACGAAAATTTAATCATCGCGTTCCGTTCAATAGATTCGACTGTTTAATATGAATGTAATTATGTGATACCTATGACAGGTTTTACATAATAATTTCGGAACTTTATTGAAATGCTGTAATTGCATGCACATTTAGCACTGGAATAAATACAATTTCCTAATGGAATCAATAATGATTCTATCATTATTATAGTATTAATTCTTCGACGATAATAGATGGATAGTATGAAACGCGATGTAATATTGATTACTTTGATAATTAAATGCAAACATTGTATACGCAATCATTTATTCTAATGGTTCCAAACGTTATTCCTACTATAGAATTCTGGGGAAATGAATATTTACTAAAACTTCGACTATAGATATAGATACAAATAAATATAATTCTCACTTTTGTCCGTTCCATCTATTAGATCAGATTATAATTATATTTTACGATTACTAAAGGAAGAATGAATGGCTTCGGGCAGAAAGCAAAGATTTCGACACGTTTTATTCCATTGATGGAGACAAGAGAAAACCGAAATAAACTACATAAGTCGTCGTTAGTTCCCGTCCCACCGAATCAGTTACATGACCCATGAAAGAAGCCTTTTGTCCCGTTTGCCAATTAGTTGCAGCCGTAATGAGTTCTCGTAAAACTCGTAAATCCTGCCCGGATTAGAGGCGGACCTTGTTAAGGGCGCCGGCCGCTCGTCCGTACGTACTATCACCTTTGATAATTGGTTCGTGTCGGTTTCTTTACAAACTCGAACGATCGCAGGGAAACTGCTCGGTCCGCATCCCTCCCTCTGCGCCCGTGGAAGATACCACGGTGTAGCTGCGGCAGCACGTCGTCGCTCGGAGTTTAATGATCGCGGATACCTCGCAAACATCACGTACCACGAAATACGCGGACGTGACCACAACGTCAAATGATCGCGACCGGTCCACTGCACCCTGGCTGCCGGAATTCGAGCAGCAAAAGTTGAAAACCGAGGCCTACGAGCGCTATCAACATGTAAAATCTGAACAAATGTCACTGACATTTTTTAAGCTGACAATCGCAGACGTGATTCTTTATTCAACGAGGAAAATACGAATATTTATTCTTTTACGTATGAATTACACGAACGTCAGTTGATAAAAGATATTTCTATATAAAACTGATATCACGAATGTTCTGAATAAAAATCCGCTAGTATAATAATTGTATTAGAAGAAGGAGATTGTGAAATTCATGCGTGAGACGTCGCGCGAAGTAGTAAAACCGATCAGGACCGGCGAGACATTTCACGGTAGGGAGAAGTCAAGAGGAATTCGGTGTTTACGCGGCGTGTGATGCCCGAACCGAGTTTCCTCTGGTCCTGCAAGCTCCTGGCTGTTAGATACACCGCTGACTGTGCGTAAATTATGCAGGATGTATCTTCGCGGGGGATGGAAGGCATTGTGGGTCGTCGACGAAGTGTAAGCATCTGTACAAGTAGGGAGTGTCTGGGGCGGAGTCGAGACTTCGGAGCCGGGCGCGGCGCGCTCTCGCAGTCGACTTTTTGCACAACTGTTGCAACAGTTGGCCTCTTTAAGGCACTGCGAGCCTCGTGCTCTCCTACGAGTTCTCTCTTTAACGCGCTTCATAAGCAATTACGCGGCACGTCGCCGTTACTCATAGTCGCTGGAGATATCAGGCTCGTTGGCAAAAGGCCCATCTCGCAGATAAATGCCCGTCAAACAACGAAACGAATCGGGATCGAATCGAATTCTTGACACGCCGTTGAACCGGCGTAGATTCTCGGTGGCTCGGAACTTGATAAAATTCACCGAAGCACCGATTTCAGTTCTATTTGTGGAATACGACTCGAGACGAATTTCTATGACGCTTTGTCGACCGCACGTAGTCAATAAAATCATTGAGATGGGCGAACTCGTTTTTCGTAGCGGTGCTGCAACAGTTTCCTCTTTTAAGAGGATCTAAGGGAAGATATGGCTACGTTCGTTTAGCAACTTCTAGGAGAAACTGTCTGTGAGCTACGGTTACCACTCGCGATCGGCAATCTTTGGAGCTCCTTCGGTTTAGAGCCGCTGCTTGCCCGTGACGCAAGGGACCCGTACACATCGAGTCGATAAACTTTATGAACACTCGCGGAGAAAACGAGCTTCCACTTCCGTGGGCGAGGCTGGGGTAAATTCTAGCGACAGTTTCTCGTTTCCAGTGTTATTTCAATGATGATTCTCTATCGTATTCGGTGTTAGTCTTCTAATTTGTCATTTAAATTCAGGGTTTGATATATTGATTTAATTAAAAGATTCACGATTTTGAATAATTGAAAGCATTTCTCTATCGTCACTTCTTCAATATTAAAATAATCATTGTTGGGTCGTTGGATAGTTAAATAAATAAATTTCGACAATTTTCAAGGAGTTTCTCCTCTTCATACTTTTTATTCTAACTGTCCTTTGCCGTAGTTAACAGAAAGTCGACCCGGGCCAACCGCCGCACTCATTGCCTAGTTTAGCAGCACTTTACTCTGAATATGCATTCCCAGTTCCATCTCTGTTGTTTGAGTAAATATCGCTCGAAAAGTTCAACAGAGCTTTTGTGTCAACTATAACAGTAATTAACTGTTTCCACACTACTTGGCATCGACTATCATTACAAGACGGTTAAAACATTACAGAGGACATTATACGTACAGCCAATAGAAATTTCAAATCTATTAATAAGTTGAAATTGACGAATACTACGTAAAATCGGTAAAAGGGAATGTAAAATTACGCCTGATCTAAAGCTACAAACATTCCGAACGGCCAGCGGATATCGTTAAATGTAGGCGACATGCAAACGCGAGGCGATAACTGATAAACAAACAATTACCCCACACCGAATTACTGCTACTAAATTGTACTGCAAGCTGCACCCGAACGCGGCCGCTGTAATTACATAGCCACGCGCATACGCCGCTCTCTGTAATTATAGGCTGCGACACAATCTCGAGCAATTTTTGTTCGCGTTGAAAACGAACGGAGAAAAACAAAAAAAAAAAAGGAAACGAGAAGGAGGAGGAGGAGGAGGGGAGGGAAAAAAAGAATTCGGAAAAGCTGGCTTAGAAAGAGTGTATCGGGATTGACGTTGTTGCGACTGGAGGGCGACGGCGACGCGCGGGCGGATACACGTTTATTTTCATCTCGTCACTCTTACGTGTCCGCCTCGCCTCGCCGCCTGGTTCGGTTGCCTTTTCAGTTCATTTGAGATGCACTGCCGCAAAACGCGCGGGACCAATGCGAATCCAATATCGGAAAACAATTTCTCTCGCGGAAGAATTTTAGCGCGGTTTTTCAAGCCGTCGGACCTCCAGTGGCTTTCTCTCCGGGCCACTCTTTCTTTCCAGCCTCCCTCCTCACCGCCCTCGCCCCCCTCCTCGGTTCACCGTCCCCTTCGCGCCGTCCTTCCCCTATTTCTCTGTTTCCGGCGTGCCCGTTCCATTTTCTCGATACTACCTTTAAACCGCGCTCGTTTCTCCCGGTAAAAGAGTGGCCACGGTCTTTCGTCGTGACTTACGACTTCGCTGGTAATAACGATAAACGTTAATGTCGCTTTATCGTTACGGGCACCGATCGCCCCTTCAGAATTAATTGGCCGAATTCATTTTTCGTATAATCTCGCGAATTAACGTGGGGACACGCGCGCGCCTCGCGACGATACATTTTTATCAACTCTAATTACTAGATCCGTTCACCGCTAAAGGGTTGCGGCAAATTATACCGGACCGTGTCGACGCATTTCGCCCCCGTATAATACTTCCGTCATTTGTATGCATTTGCTTGAAATTTATTTTGTTCACGAATGAAAAATCCGATTGGAAAATTGAATCGCTCTCCCCTTCGAGTATCATTTAAATCAATTTAATACAGTTACAAAAATGCATATGTATGTATACTATAACTATGTATATAACCGATGATGGAACTTAATCAAGAGTCTTCACGGTCAAGGACATAATTAAATATCGAATCAAAGGAAAGCGGGGGACGTAGCGAGGGACCTAAATGAAGGGGGCCTGAACGAAATTTCTAGTTAAAACGATCGCTAAAAGTCGGCGTGACGCGACGCGACGCGGCGCGTTCCGCCCGAATGTAGGAAGCTGCCCATGAAGTACACTCGTTTATAACGGCCGGGAAACAAAATTAAATTGTAATTGCATATAACGGCGCGGTGCCGCCTAGGTAAGCGCCCTGCCGACGACAACTAATTACATTTAGGTGCCTCACTTTTACCATGACGCGGAGTAATTGCCTTGGGTAGTCATAATGAAAAAGTATCGATTGTTCGTAACCCACCGCCGTTTCGCCTTTCTTCTTCGTCTTCGCCCTTTCCTTTGCCTCAGTTAAGGAGTTCCTATTCAACCCTTGATACAACTCAATCTACCAATCTAAGTACATTAATGGCAATCAATGTATGAATTGTAATCGGCTACTCAAACAGGTGATATTTAATAAAAAAAGATTTTATTGAAGAGTAAGAGAATTTTTATTTGTCTTAAAAAGGTTGTTGCAGTTTTTGTTTGGAAAGAATGAACGTCATATGATAGTTCGGAGTTTAGACTAGTGAGTTTAATATGTATTCTAGTTAATATAATTTTCAAATAATCTGATACGCGTCGAAACATAATCCCCTAACCCCATGAATTGTATTAATATTAACATAACGCCCGGCGTTGGCAATAACGACATTTAAATTTTCATAGCATTCTTGTACTATTTTCATTAACTAATAAATGGGTGATTCGCTTTCGGAATAATTTAATATCAACGTAATACCACGCACGCCGAATTACGGAGTAGGGTAAATTGCGAGCGAGGTTTAACGAGAATTTAGCAGACAACGCTGATTTTTACGTTCCCGTAGAACGTCGGGTTCGTTGGGTTTGTCTAGAACGAAGAGGACGTACAAGATCGCCGGCCAAGGAGAATTACGAGCGGGGGAATAAAAAGAGAGAGAGAGAGAGAGCAGTTTAAGCACTCGGCGGAGCGAGAGGGCGCCGGGTACAGAGACAAGGTGCTAATGAAATAGTCGGTTATGTTTTAAGTACTGCTGCTTAATGTACATTTCTGCTCGTTCCGTGGCACTGAGCCGAAAGTTTCGGTTTAACTTTCGTCGACCGGTCGCTCAGTGCTCCTCGGTAATCTGGAAATGGCCGCTTTCGGCGATGATAAAGGAGACAGCTGGAAAAGAAAAACAAAGGGAGGACGGCGACGTTCCTTCCGTAAAGCTTGGCTTTGTTAATCCAACGTTGATTAATAATTCGATTTTTTACAGCGGAAATGGCATAAGTAAATGAAGCAAAACTAAGAAAGATGTCTTCTTTATATAAAATTGTCTACATTAATATAATTTGTAAGACACAAATAATTCGTTCTGTCTTTACTACGATTTGTATTGATAATTGTAGATAAGCGAACATTAGCAAACTGAGGAACATTGTAACATTTTCCAGTAGAGAGTCGATGAATCTTTAAGCAGGGATATAAGCCGTGGAAAAGTTCCACGGAGCGTAACACGAGGCCTAACTCGTGGCAGCTTAAGGGGTTAATAAGATATTTAGTTTACTAACATTTCAACGGTGTCTGGGGGGTCGGAGCGCGGGCTGGTGGGAGCAGACCATGGTCTAAGAGACTTAGGAGCTAGCGGTCACCCCTTGAGTGCATTCTCCTGTTCCAGGGTGTCTACCGGCGCTTTAGGCTTTCAAGATCATTAATTTAAGGCTGCCGCTGGCATTGCACGGTTCTGAATTCTCAATGCTTTCGGAACGATGACTTGAGATACGAAAGAACGTTCGAGAATAGGGGAAAAAATATATAAAAAAGCTGCTCAATTATGTAATTGTGTACGTTCGCGACGTTACTCGTTGCATTTTAATATATTAATGTACTTTTTGTGAAATCGATGGCCGTTTTTTGTTGATAATTAACACGGCACTCTTTAAACAGTGGATACTTTTTCATATTAATCATCTTAATTGAAGAAAAATTCTGCTGAACTGAAATCGCTGTTTTTACGAAGATTTCAAATCGTACAGTTCGCGTTGGTTTGTCGGGGTTGCAGAGAAGATTTTACCCGCAGAATGAAATATGACCCTCGGAACAATAAATCGCACGAAAAACGTTTAATGTAGTCCGAACGGAAATGAGAGGCCGACGACAAAAGACAGGAAATCGTCCTCGATGGTTCAAAGAGGATTCGAGAGGAGCAATAGAAAAAGCGAATATCGAGCGCGATGCGTCTCGACTCGAGGCAGAAGAGAGGACAGCTGGACTTTCGGGACAGTCGAGTAGGCAAGCAATTTGCGGGATAATGCGAGATTGAAAGAATGAGGTTGGCACCGGAGAAGAAGGCGGAAGAGTTTATGACGGTGGAGGTAAGGCAGTGGTCGAGGTCGAGGTATGGGGAATAGTAATCTGCCAAAAGGAGAAGCGGACTTTATACGCGGTTAACGTACGTATGAATTTTTATGCAAAATAAAACATTTATGGTAATCGTTTAAAATATTGCATTTGTTTCGTCATTTAAACATTACGATGTGCATTTAATTCTGATGTTTTGCATATTTTTATGCATCACATCGTTCATACTTTCTGCATATTCAATTTTTTCTTGTAAATGCATAAAATCCGCGGACTGGACGTAAGCGATTCAAACGTTAAGAGCTCCTTTGAGCCACGATGAAACTCTACTGGATCATAGTTGGTGAACGTAATCGCGTTCGACAGGTGCGCGTCTCGCCTGTTTAACAATTATCGTGACGAAATGCGTGGGCTAACATGATAAGATACTTTATGGTAGCCTGGTTTCGCACGCGCTACGAGCGTAAATCAATCAATCGAACGAATGGACCATTCTCTCCGCGTCCTACCTCTGGTAATACCACCTTTCCGACTCGAGCCATTCATCGAGATATACTCCGGCATTCATGATATTCCGCACGATTGCAGGAGATTGAAGTGACTCGGAGATGGAAGAGTCACCATCCCTTCGCCACTTCCTCTTACTAACAGCATCTCGGCTGAGCCAACCCGCTACTTCCAAGGAACCCGATGGCGGCTGCCACGGAATTAGCATCTCCATTAGTCGTGGGGGCATAATACGATACTGTCGATGCCGGTACACGGGTATAGAAAGGAAGCGAGACAATGGATTTCTATAGACGCTGCAATAAGATTCCAGACAGCTATCGTTCGACTACCACTGTTCCTCTACTGATTCTTAAAAATCTGACTCGACATTCAAGAATATTCATTGCACAGCAATTCTACTGATTTTATTGTTAAAAGAAAGTGACAAAACGAAGTCCTTGAGATTCAGAACAGGCGACGTATTCGATTGAAACCCCATTAACGAAACGCGACGATAAACCTTGAAGTGGTGATCGTGATTTCATCTGCGCTTTATGCCTGCCGATTGCCACTCGTGAAGATCATCATCCCCTGCCTCTTTCTCGCCCGAAAGAAAAACAGTTTTGTGGCCTTCCCGCGGGTGCAACGTTCTCGCGAACGTAAAATGACTTACTAACAACCGGAGAGGAGTATAATCGCGCGACGACGTTTCCTGAACGAGTTTTATGTTTCGGGGATCAGGATCAGTGCCCGGACTGGCAGACATAAACCGGTTACGGTACAGTTGCACCGTGGATCGTTTATGATCGAAATTAATGGCCGTTGCGATAACGCTCGGAAGAAATCGTAGCTACCTTCGGGGAACTTTGTAGATCCGACGATTCTACTTTGTGAGCTACGCGAACGAATCGTTCCCCGCGATTACTTCGCCGGGGGAACGCTTTGTTCATGGAAAACAACACTCCCGCTTTTCTATTATGTAACAGCATTTCCGTCCCGCGCACGGAATGAAATCTGTAATTAAATCAAGAACAAAGAAAGCTAAATGCAGGTCAAAAGAATCTACTTATAATTAATACAATTGAACAAACATATTGTATATTCTTGAGGCTAATTGTTAATTTACATCAATGTATGTATTATATAATTGTCAAATACGAGCTTGCTTTTCAGATATAGTAGCCGAGTGTTATATCAGTCTATAAACACCTCTAGCAATGAATGACTCAATCTATAACTGCCTATAGTTTTGCCAAGTCATGGCCATAGGCAAAATGCGTTAAACACAGTTCTGGAAGACTGGCTGGAGGAAGCCACTGACACAAGCCACTTAGCAGTCCCGACTCGTGCATTCACGCCGCCGACTCGGAAACTGCACGAAAACTTGAAAATAGTTTTGCTAACGCCTGGGATGAAGGCATCGGAAACCGGCGAATCGTAGAAAGAAGAAAGAGCGTCATCAAGGTCTGTCCTCGTCCCGTCCCCCTCTATCTCCGTTCACCTCGCCTCGTGCTGTTCCTCCACGAACGGTTCGGCTGGTAAGCGAGCTTGGAATACCAAGCTGACTGCAAAGTTTTTAACTAAGTTTGGCGGTCGCCTGCGCACTGTTCCCACCGCCCATAGCGATTGCCTTCCTTCCCTTTCATGTCGATTCTTTTCAGGACGGTCGTCCGTGTACTTTCTCCCGTGAAACTTACTCGAATAACGAGCCGATCCGTGGGGAGATGGGGAGGGGGGGGGATGGGGATAATTCGAAAACGAATCGTTTGACTCGCTCGTTTAACGGGGATAACTTTTTATTGCCTTCCTATCGACACGAGAAATGAGCGATCGTTCCGAACCGGGGTGAATCGTTTTCAAAAATTTAGGAAGCACCGAACGACTACGACGCCTATACCAAATCGTGGGCTCTCCTCTTTTATCGATACTTCCGGCTTGTCTCCCTTGTAGTCAGTATACCTTCGACTCGCCGAAAGAGTGAAACATTAAGATCAGAATATACTTCCGCGATAAATCAACTGTACGACATTAGAGAGCCTCGTTACCTTCTCAGGTATCAACGGTTTCACTCTGGCTCCGTTCTATGTGCACCTCGAGCCTTATTTCTCCGGTAATAGAGCAACGCAATTTCTCTTCCTGAAAGCGTTCCCTTACGTAACGCGACTCGCTGCCCGCGAAGGTCCGTGTACAACGCGGGGGCGAGACAATGGATTCGCAATGAAATGAAATAGGAATTTTTCTAATTAAGTTATCAATCGCAGCCAATTCCGACGGGTCAATTATCGTTAACGCCGACTAGGCAGCCGTTCCGTTTGTGCTTTTCGAACGGCTCGGGGATTTCGTTCCTCCCTCGAACCCGGAGCTTCGTCAGAAGTGCCAGCGAAGGATCCGCGTTCTCGCAGGGAAGAAAAAGGGTGCAAACGCTCCGTTCGATCGAGCCGGGCAGCTCCTTCAAGTCGAAATAAAGGGAGAAAAATGAAAATAATTAAAAGCCCTGAAAGCTTTTCCGAAAGCTTTATTGAGCGCATCGACGTTTCGCAATGTCGATAACAACGCTAAAACTGTTAAAATTGATTTCACGAATCCTTCGTTGAAAATTCCTCTCATCGATCGCGCTCGATTCATTAACGTTTTTTTTTTTTTTCACATATTTTTGTTCAGCTTTACCCCACCCTCTCACCTGTAACGGGTCTGATTTGCAACGAGAAATTGTTTTCCCTGTCAGGAGGTAACGCGTTTCGCGAATATCGAATAATTTAACGGTACAGTCAATTGTGACAATTTGTGACGACAGTAGAATAATAAATGAATAAAAAGCAAAAGTGTATTAAGCGTTCCCTGGCAAGTAATATTTATTTCAACGCTGGAACCCTGTAACCGTGTTTCTGCAAACAAAACATTAACATGTGAGAACGCCGGGCCCGTGAGGGGGCATAAATTATCAGCGAATACCTGTACATACATATGATAAATTAATAAGTAATTCCTCGTCCGTAAAATATAGACTACGATCGTTAAAATCGATTCGACCACGTCCCGCTGCTCCCCCCCCCCTTTCGTGTTATCCATCCCTCCGGTGTTCGCCCCGTGATTTAATAACAATTTAATATGATTTCGGACGCAAATAAAATCGTCATCGTTCTTATTATCTTGATTATTCAACGGTGATTCAACACTTTGATGACGAAATACAATATGAATCATGATCATCCGAATTACCAATTCCGTTCGTTTCGTTCCGATACAATTTTATGTAATCAGCGCAAGCTTCGAAAAAGTTTAAAGCTCGAAATATCCGCTACCCCAGATATATCCGTGTTTTAAGTCGCATCTTGATCAAGTGAAATTTCTGCATACGCGCAGCAGCGTAAAGAAGATATTAACGCATGTGATGAAGGGTGACTTACGTTTCGCGCTGCAGGCGATGGAACGATTTTTTGTTTAAAAAAAGGATCTTCAAACGGGAAGACTTGAATCTCCGTAAATGAAACGGGTGACGAGGATTTTTCAACGATTTTGATCAAGGCGAGCTCTCGTCAGAGACAGGGAGGAGGTCAACGCAGAGAATGCGAGAGTGCGAGAGAGAGAGAGAGAGAGACAGAAAGCGAGAGAGGGCCGCCGAGATCAATTTGCACACCGTTGCGCGTGACAGTACTGCCAGCAAGCCAATTCACGCGGGTATAGTAATTAAACTGCGGTTTAGCGTGACCGGAGCACCTGCAGTTACCAAATTGCAAGTTATGCCGCGTGTCACTCAACGGCGCGCGGCGCTGGGCGTCTAGCCGTTCCGTATGGGCGTCGGGTAACGTTTAAAATGTGTCGAGTTTCGAAAATGTTCTGAATTTGTATTGTATTACGTTGCGCGTCGAACGAATTCCCGCGGAAGGAAAAAAAAAAGGGCGGACGAGAGGAGCGCGCAACGGGTCCGTTAATTAAAACTCGCTGGGAAATTAATGATACGCGAAATATGCTCCTCCTTTTGCCGGGAGGACGTCCCTTTGTTCTTAACGGTTACAAGAAACACGAGAAACTGTATTCGCGGAGGACAGTAAAAGGGGAGGAGATTAAAAAAGAATGGGTTAAAAAAGTGGTATTTATTTTAGCTTTAATAAAAAAAGCGGCAGAAGATTCGAAGTGGACGATGAAGTACATTACAGGAACCAAAGGGTGGACAGGACAAAGGAACAGTGGAGCACTTGCAAAAAAAAAAAATGTAATAACGGAAAGATACTCATTACAATTCTTTCTATTACGTTTGACACAGATTCATATTCCCGGTTGGACGGTACTCGGACGATCGATTTTTAATTTCTTAGTTATAAAACGCGTTGGAAATAAACCCTTTAATCTTCTTCTCACACTTTCCGGGAAATTCCATTAGATCCTCCATCTTCCTCTCTCTCTCTCTCCTTCTCTTTTCTCTTTCTCCCTGACGATGGAAGTTCTTCCGTTTCCCTCGTTCACCGTCATGCTCCGAGGCATTGGCGGCACCTACGCGCGTCACGCCGCGGCGCGAGGATTTGCGGTTACCACGACAATTGATTTACACGCATACACGTACACTCTGCGGCCGCGCGCACACGCGTGTACGTACGTACGCGCGAGGGTTTCCTCGGTACACCGGGACCGGGACCGTGGCAACCTATCCCTCCCGCCCGGGAATCACCCTCTTCACGGCGATCGTATACAATCCGTAATTGTTGTTCCACCCCGTTGCTTTAGCCGAAGATTACAATGCGATCTTTCAGGGAATTGGGATTCCCCGACTGCCACCGTCGCTCTTACTCTCTCGGCATCGGCCAACGAGAAACGAATCGAGCTGTCGCTGCCGCGTTGGAATCCGATCGCACGACGCCAGATAAAAGGAAGAATATAATAGATGCAACCGAAGCGATTCGATTTTCCGAGGGCTCCTTTGCTCCTAATGTCTGGCTCTGTGATCATTTCCGATCGTTTTATTACACCCTCCTGTGCGATCAAATCGGATGGCACAGATTAATTAAGCTAAATAAAATGACGGAAAATCTTCTTTCTACCGCTTTAATAGCGCGAACGTTAGGTCGTTCAAGTTACCAAGCGAAAATGAACTGTTTTTTATTCATACGCGGTTTCATAGTGTCCAATAATGGAGAGCGAATCCAAGAGAATATAAGGGTGGCATAAAGTTTTTAATTAAAGAATATAAGAGAGCGTAACGGTAAGCCGAGCAAGCATACGTCGTCGTCGTTGTAAAATTAAAACCGCCGCCGCGGCGCGTGTCCGGTTTAACGGATAAAGTTGGGCAGAAATTAAACGAAACGTGTAATTAACGAGTACGCGTGTAAACAACGTCGTTACCGTTTAAGTGGGTCTTGATAAAACAGTTACACGGTAGTAGGTATCAACTGCTTTAGATAAATATGGAAGGGAGAACAACCGTGAGAGGAGAGGACGGGGAGACGCGGTGATGGCGTTGCTTGCCCGTCGCGTCGTCATCGTGTTTTACCATCTTCATAGCTGAGGCTATTTCTAGGCGCAATCGATTAATCGAACGAGACTTAAGTATGGGCCTGGCCGCACCTGGTGCTCGTCCATCACCGGGAACGCAACGCGGTGTACTTTTCTATATACGTGCAGCACACCACCGGCAGGCCGGCCTTGCAAGTAGAAAACTTTCCCTCTTTCAACGGCGCTGCGTTCGTTAATAATCGATTATGAAAGATGACGGTTTCCCCGTATCGACTCGGTTCTGCCGTTGGGAACTTATTGTTTTAAAGAAACTTTAAATTTATCGTAAACTTCTCGCCGCGGCGCGGTGTTGCGGCTGCGTTCGAATTAATCCCTCATTCATCATCTAGGATGCAGGCCGCGAGGCGTGCGCCGCCACCCTGGACCCAAGTAAAACCGGGAACGGAGTAATGGAGCGGCCTACGAGACTTACAAGCAATCTGCTATCCGAGCGCTAAGCCGTGATTAGTTGTCCCGACCGCGAGATGCTAATCCCTGGTTCCAGTGTTTCTTTCTTATTTCGATCAAAGATTAAACTCGAATTGATAAGATCGGACGGTGTTTCGTTGATACACGTCCTTGGAAATTTTTATTTTGTCCAGATACACGTATCGGAATTGCCAACACATTATTCATTGTGAAGCATTTATGAGCATAACTTGTAAGCAGGTAGGGTTTCGCAGAGCGATGTAACACGGGAAAAGAGTCACAGGTCCGAGGCTGGTTTACTCGGCGTAGCAGCCGTTAGCGAACTCACGTTTTGCTCGTTCAAGAAGTAAATCAGAGTAAGTGGGTGAGAAGGACCCAGAACAAGGGATAGGTATCAGGGGGTTATCGTCACTATATCACCGATAGGTCGTTCGTGAGATACCTAAGCTACTCTCGCACGAAACTTTATTGCAGGGTGAGCCAATTATAGGTTCGTGGCCAGCCAGCACAATGTATCGAGTACTTTCGAGCAAGTGGGATCCGACGATATACTCGAACTCGAGAATGTATCGAGTCGCCTAAACCATTTAGCTGGCGATGCTCGGAAAACGCGGAGCAGCTCGTCGACGCTTATTTTCCTCTATCAATGCTGGATGCATCACACGATTATTCCAACATTTATGTCTTCTCAAATAAATAAATAAATAAATCCTTTATAATCGTGTATGATTCTAATTTTGTTTATTTTACCGAATCACGTAATTCTCGTTTAATGAATCATCGTGGGACGTTTTGATAAGTAGTGAGGACTAACGGCTAAGATTGCGGTGATACTCGTGAAAAATTATGCCATCCATCGCGTTACGTTTCTTCTCCTCGTCTCCCGGCGGAG
This sequence comes from Ceratina calcarata, assembly GCF_001652005.2. Lineage (NCBI taxonomy): Eukaryota > Metazoa > Arthropoda > Insecta > Hymenoptera > Apidae > Ceratina > Ceratina calcarata. The sequence goes on along the minus strand of NW_017165837.1, from coordinate 650,534 downwards.
GAAGTTCATTTCGCGAGCTGTCTAGTTTCGGGAATTCATCTTCGGGCAACTTCGAGCCACCCTAAGACTCGCCAAGACCCCTGGCAGCTTCGAGAAACTCGGCCCGAATTCACCCTTAGGCTCAACAAGCGCCGCAAGAAACAGCAATAAACGTCAGGGCGCCATGGTAATTAAAACTAAAGACCCGCACCGGAAAAACAACGGTTACCGGAGGGAGTGGCGAGCCGGCAACTGGCGTTACAGAAAGAATAACGAAACCCGAGGAAACAGGGGGAATGAGTAGACGATTCCGAGGTCGAGAAAATTGACCGCCAAGTGAAATTAGAAAACGCGACCGGCAGATTGAAATGGACGGTATCATTTGCGAAATCGTAATTCTCGATCCTAGAACGTGACCCCTCGCTGAGATTAACCATAAACGAGCGAATAACGAATTATCCTCCAATACCGTCAGGACACTTTCCATTTTAAGTGTCTCGAGACCAAAGAACATTTCCTCTTGGAGATATAATTTTCCTTTCCGCTCGATAAACGATATTATGGGTAACATAAAAATTAATTTTATTGCCAGTTCAAGTTCGATCAAGATTATTGAAGTTCTATTCGCAAGTACTCGTCGAATCGCAATATGTCGGTTGAAAGTAGCCAAATCAGAAAATTCGTTCTCTTTTCTTTGCCGGTAGTCTAATAAGACGCTGTTGGATTTCCTTGGACCTGGTCGCCCGTCTTTGCGGATTTTAATGGGTTTCTGGTTTCGACAAACTCGTATCCGTTTTCTCGGCGCAGAGTGACGCGAACAGAGGTAAAGGCCGTGGAGGCAGGAGCCCGTGCGGAGGAGGCAAGGCGAAGAGGAAAAGGCACGTTAACAACATGAAAGACCCGTGGATCCCTTTGCATTTATATGGAGTTACCTTACGGGGCTGAACAGTCGACTTAGGTTTGCTCTGGTTAAAAGGAAACTTAAGAAACATAAAGTAACTTTACCTTTCCATCCTCTCTTTTCCACTGTGCTTTTTCTTTCCGCCATTCGCCCCCACCCCCGGCGCCTAACAGCGGCGTCTTGTGCTTTGCTTTCACTTAGCCATTTGCACAAAGCTTTCCGGATTTTATTATAACGGCCAGGATTGTTTAGCAGAGAAAAATCGTTAAGGGCCACGATTGCCGTGCGCGTACAAAGCGGGCAACATTACAGAAATACTACAAGCATATTGAACACGAGAGAACTGACGTTATACAACTTTAATGGCCGACGATGTCGTTATTAACTTAAAGATCCGCCGACGTTCAGAAACGGAAAATTACACTATAATATAAAACGGCAAGTTGAGCAAAGGGGATTGGAAGAAACGAACGCCAACTGAAAGGCGAAATCAAGCCCCGGCGCGATGGAACATGTGATTAGCAATTGCTAATCTGCATGTCGAGTCGAGAGAACGTGACGTCATTGAATATTTAAGGCGACCGAGGAAGAGCAGCGGCGTTGCTTGCGCGCCGGTGTTGCTGCTAACGCAGCCGACGCTCTTCCCGGTTGCTACCTGCAACGATCCAACCCGGTTCTTCGAGTTCGTAAGAGGCGAACGTCGAGACTTCCTGGTTTTCATATGCAAATCTAAGACTGCCGCGCGAACCCGTTTGCAACGAGTCGGCACCGAGCTCTGTGGAAACCCGATCGTGAGCTAACTCGAGCAAGCGTTGCAGTCACATGGACTCTTTCCTATTCCTATCCCGGTTGATACCTAGGGCAGTCATCGCTATCGGACAGATACGGAGAGTTAGCTTGGGAAAAATTCTACGCGAAAGAAGCTCCGTCCTAGATAGAAACTTTCCTCTGATACCAGAACCGTTTCTCGCGAAATCAGAAATAGAACAGGGAAGTTATTTTATGCTTGAGACGAAGATTTTGCGGAGCACGAAAATTACAAGTCAGCCGTTAAAACGGGTCGCGTCGTTAGAAATTAATGCCGGCGGACATTCGATGATGATGGGAACGGGAAGTAAGCGAAAGAACGGGTTGTTGTTGCGGCGTCGAGCAAAACAGAAAAGCAGGGAAAATCGATCGCGACTTTGACGACTTTGCAGTCAATTTGAACGCCGATGAAATACCTATTTCCTGGGCGGAAAAAGGGCGGCGAGTAACCGGGGAGAATCGAAGGGAAAGGGAGACGGGCACAGAGAGGGAGAGAGGGATGGTTGCCAATGCGGAGTGTTGTTTTCCGTCGATAAATTCGACGATGGAATCGAATGAGGGAGTCGTCTGAGACTCCGGGAACGAGAGAAAGAGAGGACTCGACGCGGCGCGGTGGTTGCTATCGTAGCACGAACACGATCGTAAAAGCGCTTACGCGACGTTACGCTCGAATTGAGTGGAGCGTGTAGATACAGAAGAAGCAGGAAACGAGGAAGAAGTACGGCGACCTAAACTTTCTCGCGGGTTCCGCGATGCGAGGCGGTGCGGCGCGACGCGCGTTTCCACCAGTTAGTTCACCCTCATATTTTCATAATCGTCCGTCGCGTATGCGGGCACGAAAAACTTCTCGGGATGATCTCCGCCGCTCCGTTCCTCGCGGAAGAGAAAATTTGTTTATCCTATTCGCGCGCGCGTTCGGCGCCGCTTGTTTGACGGAATTGAAATTCCCCGTGCCGAACTTACAATTAGCGGAGGAATTTTTTTATCAAGTACGGAATGTCGAGATAAGTCCCCCTCCGCCGGGGCTCCGTGGGGCGCGGGCGAATTTTTCGTGAGAGAAAATCTCGTTAAAAGGAACGATAAGTATTTGGAGCTTAATAAGCGTGAAATAGTATTTCACGAACGCGCTGTTAAACAGAGAGGATTTCGTTTAATAACTTGGAAATGTATTTCTTGATTACGCTACTCCTCCTTTGAAACGTAACGCTCGCTGCGAGCCACCGTAGGCGTCGAGTGACGTAAAAAATTATTTGAGAATAGACTGTTATTTTAATTACGTTTCATGACCGAGGAATAAAAACGTTCAATCCGCATTGTTTTTAGAGGTTCCGTTCGAAGCGAGGAGTCGGGTCAGTGGAATAATGAACGTCTCGATGGAACATTTTTGAATTGTGTTTATATTGATGCAAAATAGCTGCAGCGTCCGGTATAAGCGTGGAGGAGAACACTCGACATTGTAAAGCCTCATGGAAATGTCCGTTGATTTTGCATATGTATGACGCTGAATTTTCCAGGTCACGTGAAGAGTATCGTTTGAATTCACGGACTATCAAATAATACGTCGAAGAGCCCTACGGTCAAATGCGAGGTCCAAGATTCATATTCTGTATCATTACATCTTACAAAATTCTCTATCTCTGATTTCAACATTAATGTACCTCTCGTCCATCAAACGATTAAGGATGTATTGGTTATATAGTCAATCCCAAAAGATTATGTACTTTAGAAAAACGCATTTCCTATAATTAAAAAGA